>NC_136514.1:28934114-29024114 GCF_053919585.1 Euprymna scolopes | reverse complement strand
GCAACTTAATGTTTAATAGTCTACATTATATTTCTCTTAGTATGTCTGTCTATCTGTTCACCTTTATCTTGGAAACTACTGGGCCGATCTGGCTGAAATTTTGTACGAACTTTGTTATGATAAGGTACAGCGAACAAAGTATTATGGTGTCCATTCGATGCATAGTTTTGGATTAATAGGGATTAGTATTTAATGCAAAAAATTCTTAAAATAAATTTAACCAATATTCAACCATCAATTTGACATAAAGCACTCCTCGGTCTAAAAAAGTCTAGTGTATCCATAAAATTCTAAGCTATCATATATTCCAACGTATCTGCTTAGCTAGCATCCAAAGCAACGCCATGTTTCATTATGACGTAATACGGCAATGTTTTAGTCTGTAATGATGAAAATAAAAAAATCTTTGTCCTCGCGTGGAGGCAAGTAAATAGGGCCGCATTAAAAGGAGCTTCCATTAGGTGTTCTTAATGCATTTTCTATCAAATTGATGATCTTGCCTGCTATTTTGTACATTCTCAGGTATTCTGTTATCTATGTTGTCACATCCTGTCATGCGCTTTCTTGTAGTCAATCCATGCCATGGCTATGTTCTTTTTTTTCTACTTTTTTTCCTTCTTCAGCATCCTTTCGTCTGTGTATAATGACCCAAAAAACAGCAATTCTTTCCTCTTTGCCAGAAACATCGTTCTAAAGGACAAAATAAGGGAAACGAGAGTTACTGTAGAAGAAATCGTGCGGAGGTCACCATGATTCATAAGTGAATGTGTTGCTATGGATTTGAACGGATGATGAAGCAAAAATAATGTTGTAAAAATACTAGCTGTACGGACCCGGAGTTGCCAGGGATTCATTACGTTCATATATGTTTTGTAAATATTTTTGTTATAACCAAGTAATGACAGCAAAAGTTAATAACTTTTTTCTTTCAAGGTGATTATTTAAGAATATCTGAATATTATTATGCCTGTATATTATTATATCATTATTATAACGTGTAGTAAAGTATGTTATGTTGATTTGATCTTTACATAACACCAATCACAGACATATGACCGTTTATAAAAAACTTCCATCATGTTTTCCAGTAAATGATCCTCAACATTTTCATTGATTTTTAAATATAGACCATATGCCTCTCACGGAACAATCATGTTGACATACCGGTTCTTATAAGATCACCGAAGTTAAGCAACAGTGAGCCTGGTCAATATCAAATAGGTGACGGAAATACCAGGCGCTGTATGTAGGACTTCCCTGCAAAAGCTGCAAAAACCTAATCATATTATCTCCCATGACAGGGATATGCATGCAACTGGAGACAATCAGTGAATTTGATATTCCCATGAAACTTTCTCCTTTGGAGGAAGCCGGTTCAACCCGCCTAGGGTTAGTGGCATTTCGATACGGTACGGTACCATATGACTATATCTTGGTTCCATTCAGCATATATCTCTTCATTTAAAAAACTGGTGGGTGTTTTGTAAAGGAAGCCGTTCTTCTTTTAAAAGTATTTCAGCGCTTGATGAACAAGATAGTTTCTTATCACACAAAAGAGGAGAGCTTTTGCTTCCCATGTTGATTTACTCTTCGCATAAATCCAATCACAGTCGTTTATCAAAACACCCATCTTGTTTTCCTGTCAATAATCTGCAAAAACAAGCAAGGGAGATCACTCTAAAAATTTAACACAAAGAACAGGACGCTTCTTTTTTCTTTCTTTCTTTTTTTTAAATCTTAATGCAAAGGAAGACAACTTAACATGTTAGCCTATAACAAATTACATGGTACAGCCAACTACATGGTATAGCGAATTAAATGGTACAGCAAACTACATGGTAAAGCAAACTACATGGTATAGCAAATTACATGGTATAGCAAACTACATGTTACAGCAAACTACATGATATGGCAAACTACATGCTACAGCAAACTGCATGGTACAGCAAACTACATGGTATAGCAAACTACATGGTACAGCAAACTACATGGTATAGCAAACAACATGGTATAGCAAACTACATGGTACAGCAAACTGCATGGTATAGCAAACTACATGGTATAGCAAACTACATGGTACAGAAAACTACATGGTACAGCCAACTACATGGTATAGCAAACCACATTGTACAGCAAACTACATGGTACAGCAAACTACATGGTATAGCAAATTACAGGGTATAGCAAACTACATGGTATAGCAAACTACATAGTAAAGCAAACTACATGGTGTAGCAAACTACATGGTACAGCAACCTACATGGTATAGCATACTACATGGTGCAGCAAACTACATGGTATAGCAAACTACATGGTATAGCAAACTACATGGTACAGCAAACTACATGGTATAGCTAATTACATGGTAGAGCAAACTACATGGTATAGCAAACTACATGGTATAGCAAACTACATGGTATAGAAAACTACATGGTATAGCAAACTACATGGTATAGCAAATTACATGGTACAGCAAACTACATGGTGCAGCAAACTACATGATACAGCAAATTACATGGTATAGAAAACTACATGGTACAGAAAACTACATGGTACAGCAAACTGCATGGTATAGCAAACTACATGGTACAGCAAATTACATGGTACAGCAAACTACATGGTATAGCAAATTACATGGTATAGCAAATTACATGGTACAGCAAACTACATGGTACAGCAAACTACATGATACAGCAAACTACATGGTATAGCAAACTGCATCGTACAGCAAACTACATGGTACGGCAAACTACATGGTATAGAAAACTACATGGTACAGCAAAATACATGGGACAGCAAACTGCATGGTATAGCAAATTACATGGTACAGCAAACTACATGGTACACAGACTACATGGTATAGCACATTACATGGAACACAAACTACATGGTATAGTAAATTATATGGTACAGAAAAGTGCATGGTATAGCAAACTACATGGTATAGCAAACTACATGGTACAGCAAACTACATGGTACACAGACTACATGGTGTAGCACACTACATGGTACACAAACTACATGGTACCGCAAACTACATGGTATAGCAAACTAGATGGTACAGCAAAATACATGGGACAGCAAACTACATGGTATAGCAAAATACATGGTACAGCAAACTACATGGTACACAGACTACATGGTATAGCTAACTACATGGTACAGCAAACTACATGGTACAGCAAATTATATGGTACAGCAAACTGCATGGTACAGCAAACTACATGGTATAGCAAACTACATGGTACAGCAAACTACATGGTATAGCAATCTACATGGTATAGCAAACTACATGGTACAGCAAACTACATGTTATAGCAAACTACATGGTATAGCAAACTACATGGTATAGAAAACTACATGGTACAGCAAACTACATGGCACAGCAAACTACATAGTATAGAAAACTACATGGTACAGCAAACTACATGGTATAGCAAACTACATGGTACAGCAAACTACCTGGTACAGCACATTACATGGTATAGAACACTACATGGTATAGCAAATTACATGGTACAGCAAACGACATGATATAGCAAACTATATATTACAGCAAACTACATGGTATAGAAAGCTACATGGTACAGAAAACTACATGGTACAGCAAACTGCATGGTACAGCAAACTACATGGTATAGCAAATTTCATGGTATAGCAAATTACATGGTTCAGCAAACTACATGGTAAGCAAACTACATGGTATAGAAAACTACATGGTATAGCAAACTACATGGTATAGCAAATTACATGGTATAGCCAACTACATGATATAGCAAACTACATGGTTCAGCAAACTACATGGTAAGCAAACTACATGGTATAGAAAACTACATGGTATAACAAACTACATGGTATAGCAAACTACATGATATAACAAACTATTTGGTACAGCAAACTACATGTTATAGCAAACTACATGGTATAGCAAACTACATGGTACAGCAAACTGCATGGTACAGCAAACTACATGGTATAGCAAATTACATGGTATAGCAAACTACATGGTATAGCAAATTACATGGTTCAGCAAACTACATGGTACAGCAAACTACATGGTAAGCAAACTACATGGTATAGCGAACTGCATGGTATAGCTAACTACATGTTACAGCCAACTACATGATATAGCAAACTACCTGGTATAGCAAACTACATGGTATAGCAAATTACATGGTACAGCAAACTACATGGTACAGCAAACTACATTGTATAGCAAACTACATGGTATAGCAAACTACATGGTGCAGCAAACTACATGGTATAGCAAATTACATGGTATAGCAAACTACATGGTATAGCAAACTACATGTTAAAGCAAACTACATGGTATAGCAAACTACATGTTACAGCAAACTGCATGGTATAGCAAACTACATGGTACAGCAAACTACATGGTATAGCGAATTAAATGGTACAGCAAACTGCATGGTAAAGCAAACTACATGGTACAGCAAATTACATGGTATTGCAAACTACATGGTACAGCAAATTACATGATATGGCAAACTACATGGTACAGCAAACTGTATGGTACAGCAAACTACATGGTATAGCAAACTACATGGTACAGCCAACTACATGGTATAGAAAACTACATGGTATAGCAAACTACATGGTATAGCAAATTACATGGTATAGCAAACTACATGGTATAGCAAATTACATGGTATAGCAAACTGCATGGTACAGCAAACTGCATGGTAGAGCAAACTACATGGTATAGCAAATTACAGTGTATAGCAAACTACATGGCATAGCAAACTACATGGTACAGCAAACTACATGGTATAGCAAACTACATGGTACAGCAAACTACATGATATAGCAAACTCCATGTTATAGCAAACGACATGATATGGCAAACTACATGCTACAGCAAACTACATGGTATAGCAAACTACATGATACAGCAAACTACATGGTACAGCAAATTACATGGTACAGCAAACTACATGGTATAGCAAATTACATGGTATGGAAAACTACATGGTATAACAAACTACATGGTACAGCAAACTACATGGTATAGCAAACTACATGGTACAGCAAATTACATGTACAGCAAACTACATGGTACAGAAAATTACATGGTATAGCTAATTACATGGTACAGCAAACTACATGGTACAGCAAACTACATGGTACAGCAAACTACATGGTATAGCAAACTACATGGTACAGCAAACTACATGGTACAGCAAACTACATGGTATAGCAACCTGCATGGTACAGCAAACTACATGGTACAGCAAATTACATGGTACAGCAAACTACATGCTATAGAAAACTACATGGTATAGCAAACTACATGATATAGCAAACTGCATGGTATAGCAAATTATATGGTACAGCAAACTACATTGTACAGCAAACTACATGGTATAGCAAACTGCATGGTACAGCAAACTACATGGTATAGCAAACTACATGGTACAGCAAACTACATGGTACAGCAAATTACATGGTACAGCAAACTACATGGTACAGCAAACGACATGGTACAGCAAACTATATGGTATAGCAAATTATATGGTATAGCAAATTATATGGTATAGCAAGCTACATGGTTCAGCAAACTACATGGTACAGCAAACTACATGGTAAGCAAACTACATGGTATAGCAAACTACATGGTATAGCAAATTACATGGTACAGCAAACTACATGGTAAAGCAAATTACATGGTACAGCAAACTGCATGGTACAGCAAACTACATGGTACAGCAAACGACATGGTACAGCAAACTGCATGGTATAGCAAATTACATGGTATAGCAAACTACATTGTACAGCAAACCACATTGTACAGCAAACTGCATGGTATAGCAAACTGCATGGTATAGCAAACTACATGGTATACCAAACTACATGGTACAGCAAACTACATTGTATAGCAAACTGCATGGTATAGCAAACTACATGGTATAGCAAACTACATGGTATAGCAAATTACATGGTATACCAAACTACATGGTACAGCAAACTACATTGTATAGCAAATTACATGGTATAGCAAACTACATGGTATAGCAAATAATAAATGAATATACTTAATACGTGAGGCTTCCAAAGCTGACTTTCTTAAGCATAACAATTCTGTTAAAAAAGTGGGTCACAAAATTTCTACGTCATGTCAGGACATTACACATAGATATACAAAGTTCAATTTGTCCCTCTTTAAAAAAAACAACAAAAAAAACAAACAAGACAAAGAGCTGAAAAGTTCAATTTGTGTACCTGTTCAATAAACACACAAAAAAAAATCGCAATTGTTCAAAACTGAGACACAAAATATCATTGCCTGGACAACACCCGATTGTCTGACTTAAAACAGGAACACGTTGGAACGGACTAAAATGATTTTGATTCAAGATATGTCGTTATTTGTCCAGCAGAAATCTAAAAAAAAATGTTAATCCGTTTTTATGCTTTGAAGCTGCGTAGAGAATGACGCCAGAAAATGAAGTGAGTTTTTGATTGTACGTAGAAAGTAGAGAGTTAGATTAAACAGTCTGTAACTTGGAGCTGTGGGATAGAGACAGCCATGGAAGTACTGGACTAGGAAAAATGAACATATGTAATTTTGGAGTAGAAAACAATGTGTCACCTCGGAAGCAACAACTCACAACCACAATGAATGTAAATATGAAACAACGTTTGAGTTTTTCATGAGAAGCCTGGCTACATTTCGGGAGCATGTCGGAACATGAAATATATGGTTGTGATTCAAGGTATGTTGTTATTTGTCTAGCAAAAATGTAAAATACGTTCATCCGTCTTTCTGTCTATAAACTGTTTAGTATGTCGACACGTGCAAATAACCATTGTACGCACATCAACAAGAGAAACATTTATACACCAGATGATAATATATTGAAAGACATCACACATTAAATAGACACGTTAAAAAGATAAAGAGACTCATTATGTACAGCACACATACATACGCTCGTTATATACAGACCAGTATACAGAAAAAGTAGGCCTGCGAAACCTAAATACCATCAATACAACTAGTGCTAACAATATTCCAGTCATTGTAGTTATAAATCTGCAACAATTCTTTTTTCTGGTATTTATCTCCCTCCTACAGTGAAATGTCGTGACACAAGGTCAGACAATTAGATTTGAAGAACCAGCGCTATACTAAAAGAACACTCTGATCTACAAAAATTGCTTAGTACGTCCAAGGATGGATTACTGCTGCTATATCTGGGCAGGAGCTGCTAAAAACACCTATCCTGCCTTGACAGAGTACAAAATAGACTTCGTGGCTAAGTGGGGGGTGCCCTTTTCTCTACCCTGCAACCTCTCTCCCACAGAAAAGACGTTGCGAGCCTATGCTTATTTTATCGTTATTTCCATGGCAGGTGCTCGTCTGAACTCTAATCTATGGTCCCCACTCGCCAATCTTTCACGAAAAACACCCGTCTAGCTGAATCCACTGTGAAAAATTTCCCCCACTCTTTATCTATGCCTAAATCAAAACGTGGATTCCATGAACAAAGCTTCTTTCTTAGAACTGCACGCCTGTGGAACTCTGTTCCGTCTGCCTGCTTCCCACCTGACTACAACTTGGATGTCTTCAAGTCCAACGTTAACAAATTCCTAATGAACCGCCCCCTTAAGTAAACACTTCATCAAGTCTCCACACTAACGTACTGTACTTGCAACAACCCTTATCCCTGAGTGGCTTCTGGGCCTTGATAAGTGGTGACCACCGCGTAAAAAAAAAAAAAAAGTAGAGGTGTCTCAGGCGATTAGCAATAAACTACCCCCTTCTCAAAGGGAAATGACAAAGCTCGAGCAACATATGAACTCCAAATATTTTCCAAGCAATGCAAATAGTTTCAAACTCCAAAAAATTAACACATACAAGCCGACGTGAAGTAAGAAACTTGTATAAAGAAAACAGCCAAAAGCTAGAGAGACAGAGGCGAAGACACCCAAGAATGTCAACCAACAATACCTCCTCATGTCCTTTGGACCGAGGGAGGCAGATCGCAAAACAAAAGAACTCAATGGCGTGCATACCAGCTTTCATCAACTCGCACACATCTGTATACACACTCATACAAGAACAAGGTGAACCAACGCATACACATACACAATGCCACGCTGCCAAATACTCACATACGTATATTACTTATGCACACATATTCACACTATAAACATATTGACTTACACATTTATAAGCCGTGTGATTAATTCAATTTTCTTCAACAAACGCGTATTTGCATAAATGACCAAAAGTAACTTTTATATTCTTATCTCTTGTATAAAAATGTTTTCTTGTAAAATGCCGTCTTTAGGTAGAACTTGCTACCTGGTGACCCTTCTATTCGCTTTCACTGTTTTATTTATTTCCATTTTTTTATTTGCATGCATGTCCATATACTTGTTCTTTCGCTAAAACATGACATTTATAACCAAATTTATATAATTATTGTCAGTGTGGTGCTTGGTTATACACAAATACATTATTGTCGCCCAAGATGGCCTCTACCAAGGCCAGGGACCATGCAACAAATATATAGCAGTGTTGAAATATTTCACCCTCAATAATTTCCTCCACTCTCTATCTATGCCTAAATCAAAATACAAAATCCATGAACAAAGATTCTTTCCTAGAACTGCCCACCTGTGGAACTGTTCTGCTAGCCTACTTTCCAGCTCTCTACAATATGGTCGTCTTCAAGGACAATGTAAACAAGTTCTTGTTTAGCCGTCCTCTTAAATCATCAAATTGTACCCAATTTTCGCCAGTAACGATCTCTATGTTGTTGTCTCAGTGACCATATGCTCATTAATCCTTATTCTCGAGTGGCCTTTGGCTCTTGGTTATACACAAAAATGCTATCGTCGCCTAAGATGGCCTATAGCAAGGCCAGGGACCATGCCATATGCTATTTTCCAAAACTTGTGAGAATCGAGCCTCTGCTCAGCAATGTGTGGCTTTGTCGCAGTGCGCTTTTATTTTTACTATGCCGGACATTTTTTTTTTTTTTTTTTTTTTTTTTGTAAACAATCTTATATACGTCGCCTGGCGGCGAACAGCCCTTTTGCTTGCTTTGAGCTGAAAAGAAAACATAAATTCAACCCTTTCTCAACAAAGCAAAAAGGAAGAGACTTTGATTCTGAGCAGAATCAAACATAAACACGATAAATTTACATATGAAACTCTATTTATTGTGAGTGGTTCAGTCGAGAATAATTCTATTCATTTGTTTTCTTACTGAGGGCGGCGCCTGTTGTTCTGCAGCCCCAAAAAACGGATAATTGGCCAAGGAGCAGGAAGCCTCCAGAATGCGGCTTTGACGACAGCAGCAGCAGCAGCACAGTAGCCGAATGTTCTCATCAGCAGCTTCCTACTGCACCTTTCTACAACCTTTCAGCGCCTGTCGCACCTTCTTACGGCCTTTCACTGCCGTCACAGCTTCCAGCAGCCCTTAGTGCCTTCTGCAGCATTCCAGCGCTTGCTGCAGCATCCGGCGACCTTCGTACCGCCCTCAGCAGCTTTCAAGCGCCGGTCGATGTCAGGCTACCTACTCCAGAGCCTGTCAGCGTCCGGTCACCCGTTTCAGTGCCTGTGGCCATCAAGCTGCCCCTTCCAGTATCGGTCGACGTCAGGTTACCCACTCCAGAGCCTGACAGCATCCGGTTACCTATTCCAGTGCCTGTAGCCATCAAACTACTCCTTCTGGTGTCGGTCGACGTCAGGCTACCCACTCTAGAGCCTGTCAATGTCCGGTTATTTATACATGAGCCCACTGACGTCCAGCTCAGCAGCCCGCTGATGCTCACCTTCCAGAACCCACTGATGTAGCTCAGAAGCCCGCTAACGCCTACTTGCCAGTGCCCATCGACGTCAGGTTGATCCTGATGTACTTGGACTGACCACAATCTCCAGGTCTTTCGAATTTGCCATTTGAACTTTTTTTTTTTTTTCGAAAATAAAAAGCGATTACTCGTCTTTAAACTTATTTTAATTTTGTGTCATTCTTCCTTTTGCTATTGCCGCTTCTCTTTTTGCCTCTGTGTCCAATATATATGTAATGTACGGTCGATTGGTTTAATCACCTTTTGCTCTCCCCTGCAGCAGCATCAACATATTGGACACTGGCGTCACCAGAATTCTTTCGCGTTTTGTAAACTCATTTGCAATGGCTTCAGACAGTTTTATTGCTCAGTTTAAATGCTATTTAGGTCCAATATTTTAAAATCCAAACGACATTATTTTATATATTAGATTAACTAAATCTTAAAACCGACGATACCTAAACCCGTTGTGTTTTTCGACTTGTTTAAAACTCCATAAATAATCTCACACCTCTTTAAAAATATCCGTTACTGTTTTTACACTGTGTTTATATGTAATTAACCCAAATAGCAGATTCTGTTTATTTATCTTTTTTTCTTCTTTCTTCCAATAATTTTCTCCTTTCTTTTCTTTTTTTTTTTTTTTTTTTTCCTATTTGTTGTTGACGTCTTTTTTGTTCTACTTTCCGTCTGCTTATATCGTGACATAATTCGCATGTCATTGTCTTAGTTGTTCAACTGTTGGCCTCTTAAATAAATAAATTTAAAAAAAGAGAAGCTAAGCTGTATAATTGGAAAGCTGAAATGTCATTCAGCTGAGAGTACAAAAAGAACTAGTTGTTAGACGTTTCCTTTGCTTTTGCCTCCGCAGCTACTGTCCCCCCCCACACCCCTTCGTCGTCTAGGACACATTGTCCATCTTGTTTTTGGGTTAACACAATAATTGGCATTCTTGCTTTAAACCACTGAATAAAATAATAATAGTTAGCTTCTTCTACTCTCAAACCTAATAAGACCAACTTCCTTTATTTGTTTACGGGTTGTACCGACCCGGCGCTACTCGGGATGCAGTATTGCAGTGGAGTTATTTTAATTTTCAGTTTTTATTTGCTTACACATTTTGTAGACTTATGTACCATAGTCTAGACCAGAGTTTCCCAAAGTGAGCTCCACGGAGCTTTGGGGCTCCACGAGTGAAGCTGAGGGGCTCCAGAAGCCCTTTCTTAAAGCAGACGAAATGCTTTATATGGAAAAATGAAATATCTGGAGATATTTAATCATTAATCTTCTTTTTTTTTTTTTTTTACTGAAAAGAGATGATATATGTGGTTGTTTCCTTTGGTTTTAGCCTCAAGGAACCCCCAACTCATTAGTCAGTGTTAAAATTTGAAATTAATGTTTTTCATATTTATCTTTGGAAATTATTTTGTTAGTACTCGGTGAAAAAGCTTCCACTGCTGAAGGGCTGGAATGTGGGGGAAACTCTAGTCTAGACAAATGTGCCAAGTGCTCTATCAGTGCTGGGAAGAAGGAGTCTGGACAAATGTGCCAAGAACTCCATCAAAGCTGGAAAGAAGGTCCAAACGAAAAACATGCAGTTTGATGAAGATACTGACATGAAGAACCTAGAAGAGAAGGAACTATATAAACACTTTGGCAGAGAAGAGAACGATTCAATACAGCATGCCAAAATGAGAGAAAAAAATTGGTAGGGAATATATAAGAAAATTTTGTAAAATAGAACTTACAAGGAAAAAAAAAAGGTACCTGCCTTTAGTCAACAAAAGGTACCTGCCTTTAACCAACTAGCCATGCATGTGATAATTTAGCATTGTTGACTACAAAAAGATTGAAAGGAGTGGCTGATGTAACAATGATGTAACACAATGGAGTGTGTAAACATCTCCACTGGACGATCTGTAAAATGTTGAATATCGAATACAGCAGCAAGTTCTGGGAGCATGTTTACCAGAAAGACTAGTTGGAAATAAGTCATACACCATCCATTATAACTATACAATCCCTACAGCTACGTACTTAGAAAACGAGGCTATTTAATCTGACGTAATGTGATATGGTGCAAGAAGGAGAAAGAAGCAACCTTCGTAGAAGTCTGTGCGCCCCCCCCCAATGATGCTGGGTTAAACAGAGCTGAGAGGGAGAAGATAGCAAAATACCAAGGTCTTGTGTATGACATGAAATTGGAATCTTAAGAAGATTTCTATCATCCCATTAATTATAGAAGCAACTGGACTCATGACAAAGAGTATAAAGAAACTCTGGCAAATATATCCTGTGAACCAAGTGCAAGAGAGATCCAAACAATCGCACATAAAAATTTAAAGGGACGGTTAGAATCTTAAAAGATCTCTCGGTTGGAATATATGAGATTGCGGGTGAATAGTTGGCATCTGGTAGGATGCACCATTCCCAGCTACATAGTTTAACTGGTCAATTGGACAGATAAAAATTAATGTTCTTCAATTCTTTTACAAACTAAACGTTTGAGAGACAAAGGAGAGCTGGTTGAAGACACTGATATCTATGTATCAGGAAGGGTCCACTTGATTTCTGAGAACTTAGATTGGAATAAAATGGGGGGGGGAGTAAATGACTCAACTGTAAAGAGTAATTTAAAGAAATCAGTGTGTACGAAGGCTACAAGTGTGTGTGTGTGTATATATATATATATATATATATATATATATATATATATATATATATATATACAGGGAAGTGGGGTACATACATGTAAACCATATTTTAATGCAATATAGTGTTTCACGATAATTTTCACCATTAAAAAAAACGAAAGTATACATTGACAAATAATTCTCAACAATTAAGGAGACACTTTTAGCTGAGTATCCCCCCACCCCTCGATTGCATTTTCTATGACCTCAACCTGTTGCATGCAGCCTTCACACTGTCAACCAGGTGTACTTGGACACCTGTTTTGTGCTAGTGATAACGACATCTTTATGGTCCCAAGCGAGACATTCGATGTCTTTCTCAACTGTGCTGCACATATAATAATATGTGACCACCCTCACACACTTAAATCATTAAGAATAAACCACGACTACCGAGAGATAAGGCCAATGAACATGACAGCGTGACATCATTACCAGATCAACATGTAGGTATAGAAAGTTTCTGGTGTTCAACCACGTGGCTATAAAAAATATTTTTCGTTGCCTTAGATTGTGCATGTTTTTTATTCTCCTAAAAAGAAAAAAAAACAATTCTCCATTTGGATAATTATATAATTGGAATCATAATAAATGCACATTGCGATAATATTAATCTAACAGAATATAACAGTACGTGGATTGTTTTTTAATTTTATATCTATCAGAGGAAGTCAAATTTCATTTTATTTATTTTTCAAACTGCAAAACAAACAATTTTTATATAAGAATATTTTTCAGTCTGTTCTTTTAATAATAAATAAAACTTTTCATTGACTATTTCTAAATATTTTAAAGTTAGAAGCATTTTTTACGACAGTTTTTTTTTTTAACGAAAACAATCGACGCTTTCAATATTTTAGCACCGGGCATAATTTATTTCTTTGAAATATATTTAAAACTTAAAAGTTTTTGTTCATTTGTTTGTTTGTTTTATAACATTTTATTGGGGGGGGGATTTATAATTATTCTGCACTTTCACCTAATAATTTAATGAAGAAAACAAAAAGATACCATAAAATTTAACTTTAAAATCCTATCTAAAATATAGCACGGTGCGTACACTGCACAAGATGGCATTCCAGTTATAATGCTGAAAAAGCTCCAACCAGAACTTTCCCCCATACTTACAAAACTGTTTAAGCGTTGCCTTAAGGAGAAGTGCTTTCCAACACCCTGGAAAACATCATCAGTATACCCTGTATTTAAGAATTCAGGTGAAAAGTCATCTCTCTCTCCCTTTACAGACTAATAAGTCTCCTGTGTGTCATCAGTAAGTTGTTGGAATCCATATTAAATAGGGAAGTAGTCAACCACCTCAACAGAAACAACCTTCTTAGTGACATGCAATATGGTTTTCGCTCTGCAAAATCTACAGCAGATGTGCTAACGGTTATATCACATAGGATCAGTGAATCTATTGACAAAGGTTTCCTTTCCAGGGCAATTACTCTTGACATATCAAAGGCCTTCGATAAGGCATGGCATAAGGGCCTACTTCACAAGATTTCCAGCTACAGTATTACTTGACATGTTTTCTCAATTATTAAATCATTTCTCTCCAATAAGTTCATAAGAGTAGTGGTTGATGGGCAGAAATCAGAGGCCCACAGTATTAATGCTGGAGTCCCTCAGGGATCCATCCTGGGCCCAACTCTCTTCCTGATCTACATCAATGATCTCCCAAAACATATACTTAAATCATTCGTTGACATCTAGCTGATGACACGACCATCTATGGCAACACATCAAAGGCCGTAAATGACAAAGCTCTCTCTAATTCTCTCTCCTCTGATCTTGAGCATGTGATACAATGGGGGAAAAGATGGCTGGTCACTTTTAATGCATCCAAAGCCAAGCTTCTATCTTTACATCATCAATGCTCTGATCCCCATCTGGCATCAATTGAAATGTATGGCTCTCGTCTGGGAGAGGTTCCATGTTTTGACAAGCTTCTGGGCTTGACCTTTACTTCTGATCTGAAATGGAACACGTACATCAAATCTGTTGCCAGGGACGCTGGGAAAATGGTGGGATCCTTCTACCGCTCCAGAAGATATCTCACTACTGATGCAATTCTCTATCTATATAAAAGCCAAGTACGTCCAAGGATGGAGTACTGCTGCCACATCTGGGCAGGAGCTGCTAAAAACAGCCTATCCTGCCTTGACAGAGTACAAAATAGACTTTGTGGTTTAGTGGGTGATGCCCTTTTCTCTTCCCTGCAACCTCTCTCCCACAGAAGAGATGTTGCGAGCCTGTCTTTGTTTTATCATTATTTCCATGGCAAGTGCTCGTCTGAGCTCCAATCCCTCGTTCCCCCTCGCCAATCTTTCATGAGAAACACCCGTATGGCTGAAACTACTGTCAACAATTTTTCCCACTCTTTATCTGTGCCTAAATCCAAACGTAGATTCCATGAGCAAAGTTTCTTTCTTAGAACTGCACGCCAGTGGAACTCTCTGCCGCCTGCCTGTTTCCCACCTGACTACAACTTGGACGTCTTCAAGTCCAACATAAACAAACTCCTGACAAACCGCCCCCTTAAGTAAGACACTCTATCAAAACCCCCAATACTAATGATTACTACAATACTATCTCATTGATTACTGTACACGCAATAACCCTTATCCCTGAGTGGCATTCGGGCCTTGATAAGTGGTGACCTCCATGTAAAAAAAAAAGCACCCATTATTATTATTATTATTATTATTATTATTATTATTACAATAAAATAACAAAAAAAAAAAGGTACTTCACGGGGACCGTGGACTCTGCGTAAACAGGTTTTAATTTAATGGTTGCTCCTTAAAAAGCGCATACTTAATCACGAAAACCTTTTTGAAGGTACTATTTGAGGCAAAAAAAAAAGGACAAAAGCATTATTTGAATACGTATGAAAAAAAAAAAAAAAATGTATAACAAAAAATAAAAATATTAGTGTGGAAAATATAATAATAAAAATAAATTAAAATGAAAATAAAATAAAAACAAGCACGAAATAAAAGTATGAATCAAATTTAATTAAAGAAATTTTTAAAAATTCAAAAAAAGTGTATGAGATATATGCGAAGAAAGTGAAAGAAAACCTCCGGGAGCAACCATTAAGCTAAAACTTGTTTGCGCAGGGTTCACGTTCCCCGTGAAGTGCCAAAAACCACTGTAGATGACGTTGACTGGCGCCACACCAACTAGTTGTGAAGGGTCAGGGAGGATGGAAAGTCCGAGGTGGGAGAGAATTTAACAGACCTCGACTGGAAGTGTGCAGTTCAAATCTGGTGCCTTGGGATGCATTTTGTCACCCGAACCCCAGGAAACATCAATGACCGATGCCAACGAGAAATCAATGACAAACGGCTGTTGCGATAACGTGCAATCATCTGCACGAGTGATCAAGAGGTGGAGAGCACTGGAAATCTGGGGAGACTTGTTGTCACTCGTTCTACAACAAATACCAAAGGTTACTGTTAGTGAGCGATCACTGATGATGGCCTGTGAGACAACTCATAGTGAGTGAAATAATAATAATAATAATAATATCCCCTCTCCCAACTTCACCACCACCCTGATTTAATATCGTAGATGTTTACTATATTTTCTTAGTTTTTAGGATTCTTTAGGATTCCTAACCATGTAACTGATGAAAATACACTACACATTTTGATGAAAAACATGAGGGGAAAAATGGACATAGAAGAAGAAATAAAAAAAAAAAAACTTTAAATATAAATTCTGTATTAAAAGTAATAGTTATTTAAATATTTTAACATATAATCCAGCTCCACAATAAGGGGCACTCTGGACAGGAACAAAAATTAAAATTGTCTCAGGCATGACGGATTTCTCCTCAACCGGCTGAGGACAGAAAAGGTGAATCGTAGCATCAGAACAGATACTACACTGTGATCTTATTCCGAATGCCAAGAATTGATTGTGTTTTATGTTTCTTTAATTGTTTGCTCCCTAAATTCATAATTCAGTTTTATAAGTATAAGATTGTATATTGGTTTAAAATTACGTAATTTTACATAGGTAATATTTATATTTTATATTGAATAAAGTTCGGTTTTATTATTAATCGAATTGGTTTCCTTTCTCTTCTTTTTTAATATGTTTTAATGATCGTTTTAAAATGTCGTCATATAGTATCGACAGTGACAGTTTGACAAATCTTACCTACATTGCCTGCAGGCATTTTTTAATTAACAGGCCTTCTATATCTCGGTGGCCGTGGTAAAACCCCTTAAAACTCCAGCTTATTTGCAGTTTTGAAGACTGTGTTTTCTATTACCAGTCCGTTATTGCTTCGAAAATTATACTACTTGAGACCAAAATTTAAACTAACAAACATTTCATACAAAACGAAACATTTCGCATTTATTCATATAAAAAGATAAATATAACAGTTGTGGTAATTTTTATACACATTTATTTATCTTTATAATAAGATCGTAAAGAAACAAAAAGAAAGAAGCAATAAATTCGCCTAAAAAATGGTGTATGTTGAGAACGGGTTTCTTTCAAAAAAAAAAAAAATTTGCGTCATAGAAAGATAGGGGAAGAGTAAATGAGAAAGAAAAGGGAAGGAGAAAGTTGCAAGAGAGAGAGAGAGAGAGAGAGAGAGAGAGAGAGATAAAGTGATAGAGAGTGTGAGAAAGTGTGAGCGATATATAGATATATATATATATATATATATACGTATGAATATATATAAATATACAGAGAAAGGGAGGGAGAGAGACAGAGAAATAGAGAGACAGGGAGAGAGAGAGAGAGAGAGGGGGTGGAGAGAAAGAGAGCAATCGCGTCCCTCTCTTTTGATGAACTTTAAAACATTTTTTAAATAAAACAGTAAGAAAAGTTTTCTATAATTTGCATATTGTATTTTTAAATAACTTTAATTCTTTAATTAATTACTGTTAATATCGACGAAACTTTTGTATATATATATATATATATAGCATAAAATATGTATGGCGATTAAGCTACACAGAATATTCCGCGTTTCATCCACGCTAGGATTCATCAGACTTATGCGAGAATTTTATGGTTGTCTCAAGTTTTTATATACACACCTTCTATTGAGTTTTTAGTTAGCCAATCAGCTTTCTAGTTTCCACCGCACCCTTCCTAATTAGCCAATGAGCAGGCACTTACAGGACAAAGGCCCAGTTGACCTCTGGTTGATCCGTTCTTTTGTGCGTGCTGTTTTATAGGGGAACATAGACATCTAGTGTACTGACATATTTTAAATCTAGGTTAAATGTTTTTTTTATATATGCTTGTTTATATATATATATATATATATATATATATATGTGTGTGTGTGTGTGTGTGTGTGTGTGTGTGTGTGTGTGACAGTTTATGTATATGTATGTTTATTTATTTATTTTTTTATTTGTTTATTTTCTATTGTTATTGTTAGTTTTAAAATTATTTTGTATCTCTATTCTAGAGTAAATTTTATCCTATGAACACAGTTGTTCACTATTTCTCTCCTACAGTTTAATAGATATTGGGGTTATTTAAAGTATAGGATAGCAAATTTTTCATGAAAGCATAATCTACATGAATCATTTAGGTCTCTACATGTGTTTGCTTGTCTTACTATTTTCCATTCGACTACCGTGGAACGTTCGCTTTCTTTGAGTTCCCAGTATTTGTTTGCTAGAGATGTTTTCATTCGGTATTTCTTATTATGGAATGTACTTTTGTGGTCATAATATCGAATTTTGTAAATCTAAGGAAGTCATACCTACGTAATATTTCTTGTTATTCAAGTTTTCTTTCACAAATAGTGTGGCCTGGTAAACTATGCTTTTGGTTAGACATTTATTTTGAAATGGGCAAAGTGTGCGGTATCTACAGTTACATTTATCTTGTTCGTTATTAGTATTTTTATTTTTATTTCTGGTATGGTTGTCGTTGTCCGGATTTGGTTAATTATTATTATTATTATTATTATTATTATTATTATTATTATTATTATTATTATTATTTCTACTAGTTACATATGTGTCCTTTGTGTTAGTTTCATTTTTGTCATGGTGTCCACTTTTTTATTGTTTATTTTGTTGTTGTTTTCATTGCTTTTATTCAATATTTTGTTATTATGTGCTTTAATTATCATCTCTAAATTTTCGCAGCAGCTGTAGGATAACTTTGGGTATCTTTATTGAAAATTTTGTGTAAGGGATTGGTTGCGGGGAAGTGCTTTTCGATAAGATCTAAAAATTTCTTGCCAAGTTTTGTTTTTAACATTTGGTTGTATGGTGTCGTATACCAGATTATATTTCTTTTTCTTCTATTTTTAATTTTATTATAGTTATTCGTGTTTTACTGCTTATATTTGATATCAATATTTTTGTATCCACTATTTTTTAGGGCTGTTCTATAGATATTGGTTGACCTGTTAAATACATTTTCATCGCTTGAGTTATTGCTGAATCTACTTACGATCGAGTTAGGAATCTGTTGAAACAAATACACTGAGGACATTGCCAAGGCTGCTGAAAAGAAAGTGAGTTACGACTATTGTGCTATGAAATTATTCACGCCATAGAGTATCCTATATCTTTATAAAGCAACCATTCCCCAATGCACTCTTATACATGTAAATGTAATGTGAACCAATACGTGGGGAGTTGAGCCGTGTGATATCTATTCACGTTATATTTAAACTTTTGCATGTTAGTACAGTCAAGGAATCAGGAAACAGGGAGGGAATTCCAAAATCTATTGATCTGAGGGAAGGAACTATTTGATTAAAAAGCTTTATGGCATCTAGAGACCTCAACAGTAAATGGGTGGGATTTTTTTTATTGTTGGGCTAGTTGGAAGCATGTGCGTTTAAGGGGCACAAGTGCTATGAGTTTATCAGTGAACACACACAGGGGTGCAACATTGCAGTAATAGGATAAGGGGTTAGAGTTTGGTCGATAGCGTGGGACTTATTAGATCAGAGAGTCTTTTCTAGATCATGTATAAGAGGGAAAGACTAGTGACGACTAGGAAAGATGCACCAGCTCAGATATGGCAACAATACTCCATATGTTGGCGAATGGTTACTTTGTAAAGATATAGGATACTTTCTACTGTGAGTAATTTTGGCCCACTTTTTTTCAGTAGCCTTGGCAATGTCCTCAGTGTATTCATATTATCTGTAATTACAAAACAGAGGAGTGTTAACGCTTAGTTCTTAGTCAGGTAGTGTTATTACTCATGGTAATCGATATATATATATATATATATATATATATATATATATATATATATATATATATATATATATACAGTACTGATTCGCTGTATCACAGCTAGATGAAGCCAGAATCGAAACCCGACTAGCCAAATGACAGCCGAGGTGCTGCTGCTATGCGGGTCGTGAATTAACAATGTTTTGACATTGTCCAAATGCCTAAGCTCGATTTTTTTTACACAAAGAGCATCACTTAAAATGCTAATGGCAGTTTGTATATCACTTTCCAATATGCTCAACACCAGATAGGTAGCATTACAGTCATCCACATACAGTACTGTTTCGCTGTATCACAGCTCATCAGTGCAGCTAGACAGGTAACTACCTTAAGCCAGGATCGAAACCCGACTGCTCAAATGAGAGTCGAGGTATCTTACTATTACGCTCTTCGGCTTCTGCTGTGTGGGTAGTGAATTAACAATGTTTTGACATCGTCCAAATGCCTAAGCTCGATTTGTTTACATAAAGAGCATCGCTTTATATGCTAATGGAATACCTGTTTCTATATATATCCGTGTATGCATATATATATTTGTTGAAAATTTTTGCCTACTAAACCCCTCTGTCAGTTTTTTGTCTACAGACGTGAAACTTAATATATATGGTATTCGAACCTATGTGAAAATTTATATTTGCCTTTTAGCCGGGGAAAATGGGTGCAAAAATGTGAAAATTGAAAAAAATGGAATTTATCAGGCGAAGGTCAAACGACAGCATTACAAATATGCATGAGTAACGTAATAGCTGTTGGTTTATGTTTTAATCCTTAGCTCTGCAGCAAACATGTCTTCATAACTCAGGCATTAACATCAAAGGAAAAAGTAAATCATAGGCTAAACGTTTTGGTTTCAATTCTCGGTGGTGGCGCACGAGTCATTTTTTTTTTTTTAACTTTTTAAATCATTATTATATATATTGGATTCAACCGACCGGGCAAATTGTAGAATTTCAGTAAATTTTACAAATCAGTTTCGTGGAACAATCGGATATATTTATGTAAATATCAAATTTTTCCGGCGTATACACATCAGAAAACCAGAAATCTTCCTAGAAAGAGGGAATCATGTCCTTGTAATATTGAAAAATAGAAACATGAAAAAACAAAATATGAGGAAAGACCTACATCGTGACATTTTGTATAAGCATACGCCAGAAAGATTCGATATTTACATGAATATATTCGATTGTTTGACGTAAACGAAACAGTACTGTAAATGACTCAAAATTCTGCTACTAAATCAAAGAAAGAATGCTAAAGATTAATAAAACCATGGAACTTGAAGTATACCGAACCCGTCTTTCATTTATACATGCTTTGTTGTAATATTTAACAAACATTGAGCTTCTAAACAGAAAAGGATTGGTATGCACAAACAGCGAAATATACTTGCTATAGCGTTCTATTTTTCCAAAACGCGCACATGCATGCATATATTAGTCCTCGCACGAAAGAGCAGGACACAAAATATTTTAAATAATAATAGAGTAACAATAACAAAGACTTTCGCTGGAGTATAATGGGGTATGATCCTACACAGTCGGACGATTCTATTTATAAACGATGCTGCTAAGAACTGACAAATCAAATTAATTCATGTTCTGCTACCAACCAATCAGAAACCCAGGACTTGTGCGTAACAGCGAACCATCTGAAACTCAAAATGGCTTACACTTCTAGAGGTTATGGGCCCAGCACGCTTCCACTGCGCATTGTCTAAATTGTTGTTTAATAATATAATCATGAAATACTGTGTTCCAATACTGAGCACTCTGCTTTAGACCATATAATGACTTGTTAAGTCGCCACACGCTATTTTTATTTTTCATTATAAATCCCTCTGGAGGTGTAATATAAATTTCACAGTCTATTGGGGCAGTCAAATAAGCATTTTTTACGTCCATTTGATGGATGTTTAGGTCATATTGTGATGCGACTTGCAGTAAAATTCTGATTGTCGTTAGGTTTGTGGTCGGTGAAAACATAGAAAAGTATTCTTTACCGTAAATCTGAGAGTACCCCTTAGCAACAAATCTTGCTTTGTACTGTTCTACGCCTGATGCTGTACTCTTTTTTGTAAAGACCCATCTGGTAGAAATAACATGTTTATCTCTTGGGAGAGGCACTACCGTATAGGTATCATTTGCGGTTAAGGCATCTATTTCTTTTTTCATGGAAATTTTCGATTCATCACAATGTTCTGAATTAATTGCTTCGTTGAAGCTTTTTGGCGCATTTTCCATTGAATAGCAATAGTCGATTTGATAATCTTTTATATTGTCGACCACAAAAAAATCGGGTCGTCTTCTATTTCTTTTGGGATATCTTTCGACTTTATCATCATCATCATCATCATGGACACTCTCGTCTCCGTCATTTTTATTGTTTTCGTTTGTTCTAATAATTTGAGGTAATATAATTTCATCCTCTTCATATGACGGGTTTTCGTCTGTAAAATTAAACGTGTCTGTGAATTTTACACACCGGATTTTTTTTATTTTATTTTTTTCGGGAAAAAATATTAAATTGGCTGGACTGTTTTTATCGTATCCAAGAAATATACCTCTGTCGGCTTTAATATTCAATTTACTCTTCTCCTCTATATATGCGAAGCAAGTTGAACCAAATATATGCATTCTGCTTAAATTTGTTTTTTTACCGCAGAAAGATTCATATGGAGTTTTAGATAGTGTTTTGTTAAAGCCCCTGTTGCGTATATAGGCTGCCGCCATAAGTGCATACATCCAGAGGTTTTTAGGGAGTTTTGATTCAATGAATAGGCATATTTCCATTTCAAAAAGTGTCCGCCACGCACGTTCAGCAGTCCCGTTTTGGTGTGGCGATCTAGGAGCTCATGTTTCATGCCTGATATGATGATTAATTAGTAAAGGTTCAAAGTATTTATTGGTGAATTCCGTACCGTTATCAGAGCGAATACACTTGATTTCACCGTAGGGGGCCATGTCGGCTAGATATTTCTTAGTTGCTAGCAGGGTATCAGATTTGTTCTTTAAAAAGTAAACCATTATTAAATCTGAATGGTTATCTACGAAATTCAACACATATCTATAATGTTCTCTGGCCATCGGTTCTACGGGACCGTTCAAGTCACAATGCACCATTGATAGGATTTTTTTTGGCCTTTTTGTCTGGTATTTTGTTTTGATAGTTTGTCATTTTCCCTTGCATACAGACGTCGCAGTTGAAGGTTTTTACCACCGTGATAACCCAGAAAGAAAAACCCATGACTTTTAGGCAATTCAAGGTAGCACTCAGAAGTTACGAAGAAACTGAAAAAATGATCACAGAAAAAGACGAATCCACAAATATCATGAAATTTAAAAATACACACATAAAAACACCAAAATCGAATTATACCCATGAGGGTGGACCTCCTAGGTATTACCCAGGCGGTCTACCTCAGTCCAAGAGGTGCTGGGCCGGTTCCCGGCCCCTCACCTGTTGGGCTGAGTGTCAGGTGACGAATCCTTGACATGTACTACCCTGTCTCCCTGCAGCCGAAGCCGCTAGGAGACATCCCATCACTATGGAGTGATAATGGGGTATATATTTAATTGCCGCCCACATCGGCAATATTTGGCACAAGGCCTGGAAAGTGGGATACCCGCAGGCTCCCCTAAAGGAGGGGCACTCCTGCAATTTTAAAAATTGCCTGAGTAACCCTGTCGGCATTCCCCGGTCAGGGCACCTCAGGCAGCAAGCAATAAACTTGCCCCACCGGAAAGCCCGGTGGCAAGGCCTGGGAGGGTGGACCTCCTAGGTATTACCCAGGCGGTGTACTTCAGTCCAACAGGTGCTGGGCCGGTTCCCGGCCCCTCACCTGTTGGGCTGAGTGTCAAGTGACGAATCCTTGACATGTACTACCCTGTCTCCCTGCAGCCAAAGCTGCTAGGAGACAACCCATCACTATGGAGTATAATGGGGTATGATCCAACACAGTCGGACGATTCTATTTATAAACGATGCTGCTAAGAACTGACGAATCAAATTAATTCACGTTCTGCTACCAACCAATCAGAAACCAGAATTGCTTCATAAATATTAAACCTTTTCTGGAGCAATTTCACATGTTCTTTTCCCGGGTTTCCACACGGTAAGAATATTTTGTTCTGTGGGACTGTCTACTACAAACAAGTCACTTCCCAGGACTTGTGCGTAACAGCGAACCATCTGAAACTCAAAATGGCTTACACTTCTAGAACTACTATTGACCGTAACCAGTTATACAGTTAAAAAGATAAGATACAAGTTAGAAAAGCATTTCATCCAAGGCATCGAAATTGTTACACCAAATGTTTTTACTATAGGCTTTAAAAATAAAGGTCCAAGATCCAATTTGAAATTTATTTATCTTCAAAGTGACCTTTTATAAATTTTACAAAGTAAGGTATAAAAATTTAATTTAAATTGAATCAAAAAATTACCTTCGATTTATTTTATGTAATGTACATTTTGTTGCAATTTAAAAACATTATATTTCATCTAGCAATTAATGATATAGATATAAAATTTTCTATGATTTTTTTTTAAGTGCAACAGAATGTACATTACATAAAATAAATCCAAGGTAATTTTTTGATTCAATTTAAATTAAATTTTTATACCTTACTTTGTAAAATTTATAAAAGTGCACTTTGAAGATAAAGAAATTTTAAATTGAATCTTGTACCTTTATTTTTTAAGGCTATAGTAAAAACATTTTGTTTAACAATTTTCATGCCTTGGATGAAATGCTTTTCTAACTTGTATATATATATATATATATATATATATATATATATATATATATATATATATATATATATATATATATATATAATTTAAAGGGGGTTAGAATATTAGTTAATCACATTACTAAATACATATATATATAATTTAAAGGGGGTTAGATCAGTAGTCAATCACATTACTAAATACATACATATATATATATATATATATATATATATATACACACACAAATATAGGTATACACACACACACACACACACATATATATATATATACTCCCCTACGCACCCACTTGACCAAGTATCAACGCGACCCTCACTTCCACCCAAGTAATGATAAAAATTAAAAAAAAATTTTTTTAAATAAATAAATAAATAAATAATTTTTTTTTTTTTTAAATAGGAAAAGGAGAAGAGAGAGTTGACAGCAAAGATAGGAATGACCATAGTCTGACCCCAATAAGAAGGGTAGGAGTGGAAACACACCCATGAAGATATTTGGTGTTATTTACAGACATTTCCGCCGCTCGGGAAACATGTAACCAGAATGGACTGTGAAAATGCTTTTATACATTCTGAACATTTTAAATATATTTGAAATATTTTAAACTTTGAATAATTTCTGAAGAGGACGCTACACAGAACGTCTGCAACGCGTAAAAAACTATCTCAATGATTTCAAAAAATTAGTACAATGATCTAAATATGATACCTTTTATATGAAAAATCAAAACACGGAATAATAAAATAATGTTAAAAAATACATAGCAATTGTAGGTGACCTTTCTTATTTAAATATTACATTTTTCTCTCGTTGGAATCTCTCAACCAATTTTATATATATATATATATATATATATATATATATATATATATATATATATATATATATATATATATATATAAAGCTGAATGTGTGTGTGTGTGTGTGTGTGTGTGTGTGTGTGTGTGTGTGTGTGTGGTCACGAATAGGCTCCTATATGGTTGACTATTTTAAAAAATTGATTACATATAATGATAGAAGATGTATCGAGACACAGGAATGGGTATGTTTGATCTGGCAGAACTGTGGTTCATTTAAATTGTGGAGTCGGCGTTCGCGCCTGGTCCACAAAGTATGGAAATAAAAAAAATAAAAATTTAAAAAAAAAAACGTTTACAAGTGTTTTTCATATAGATGTACATAATAATACGTTGGTAAGTATGTTTTAACTTAGATAGGAATGGTATAATAAAATTGTGGGGTCTGCGTTCGCGACTGGCCTCCATAGAATGGAAATAGGCACACACTTTAATAAAGACTTTTCATCTATCTGCGTAAATATACTTTGATAATTATGTTTCAGTTTGAAGAAATATGGTATAATTAAATTATGGGGTGTTCGTTCGCGCCTGACCTCCATAGAATGGAAATATGTCACAAAGTTTAAATATAGATCCACAGAATATTGTGATAAGCGTTTCAGTGTGAACAGGTATGGTATAATAAATTATGGTGTTTATCTATTTTATTTTTACTTTCATCATATTTTGCTTTGGTTTTGATACCCCCAAATTCGAAGCTATCTCTTTACAACCCTTCCTTTTCATAACCTATCATACTTTCATAAATCAGAGTCCATTTTCTGTAGGCTGTTTTTGAACCCAGTCAACGACAGGTACTTTTGCTAGTATATATATATATATATATATATATATATATATATATATATATATATATATATATTGATTAAGATGATTGCTAATTTATAATTAAAATTAAAAATTAAAAATCGGTTTCACAAGGAATAACAAACAAACAAATTTTTAATTTTAATTATAAATTATCGATCATCTTACTCAATATTAAAATAGCTCTAGGACATATATGCCTATCGAGCTTATTATATATCTACATTACAACGAGCACTGTTTTATTTTATTTTATTTTAATTGTATTAATGAATTTACTAAAACATTAAAATATACCCTGCTCTTTAGACTGTTGTTCTAATCCCCTTAATATATATATATATATATATATATATATATATATATATATATATATATATATATATATATACATATATATACATATATATATATATATATATATATATATATATATACATATATATATATATATATATATATATATATATATATATATATATATATATATATATATATATATATATATATATTACAAATGCTACGTTGTATTATTGATTTAAATGACAGTATATTGTCCTAATGGTAATAAAGAATTGATAAATGAAAAACCAACGTTCGAATTTACTCATTTAAAAGAGTAATTCAATATGATTTTTTACGGCTTATTAACAAAATGTCCGTTTCCATTTTTGTAAAGGTGATGCAAGCAATTTTAATTTAAGAAAAAAAAAGAAGAAAAAATAGATAGATAAAAAAAAGAAACGACATTTTGAATAAAAAGAAGATTTCTTTTTTTTTTCATCCATTTTTTTTTTTTTTTTGACAGCAGACGTTATATTGATGGAGGGGTAACAGCTTGCTTATATAGGTAAGTAGAGTTCTTTTGTCCTTTGCAAATGACTGATGATACTTATGATTGTACTCCTTATTTATTGTTTGTTTTTTAATACTGGGGTGTGTGGCCGTGTGGTTTGTTCATTGCTAATGGAGTCAGAGAGGGCTTCGTGGCCGGGTTCGATTCTCCCAACCGGCTTTAATCGTAACTTCCTGTGCTAATGATTCTCAGAAGGATGAAACAATAGTGTTTGTAGGTATTAAAAGATTAGTAATAATAATAATAATAATAATATATATATATATATATATATATATATATATATATATATATATATATAAGCACACAAAGAAAAGATAGCTTTATTTCCTCCAAAAACGAACAAAGAAAGAGTTACATTAGAGCTCAAGTGAACCGTTGCTTGATAAATGCGCGACTGTTGGCTACGGTAAATAGGTGCTGGAATAACAAAGAATCTTATTGGCTAACTAGTAAAATATATAAACGTGTGATAACATCATTTCATGCAGTGGCCTGACGAATCATCATAAGAATAAAATGAAAGAAATTAGGTGTAGCTTAATTGCTATATATATTTTCAAAATTTACTATACATTATACTAGAATTTTTAACCCGTAAAAAATGTACAGATATATATGTGTATGTTTGTATGTCTGCATGTTTATATGTTTGTATGTTTATATGTTTACATCTCTGTATGTTTATATGTCTGTGTGTTCAAATATTTGTATGTTTATATGTTTATATATTTGTATGTTTATATGTTTATATGTTTATATATTTGTATGTTTATATGTTTATATGTTTATATATTTGTATGCTTATATGTTTAAATGTTTATATGTTAATATGTTTAGATATATGTGTGTTTATATGTTTAGATATTTGTATGTTTATACGTTTATATGTTTTATGTTTATATATTCGTATGATTTTATGTTTGTACGTATATATGTTTATATGTTTGTATATTTCTATATTTGTATTTTCATACGTTTATATGTTTGTGCATGTTTTTATGTTTATATATATATATATATATATATATATATATATATATATATATATATATATATATGCATTATCCTGTTGAAATAACCATCCATCGCCACACAAACGATGACCCTCCATCATCAAAGATGCTTTTTGTAGCATACTAACATAACCAGCTGCTGTCTGAAGACCCTGCACCACCTGGAGTTCCATCGTTCCTCTGTAAGAAAATGCACCCCATACCATTACGGACCCTCCACCACTATGACGTGTGAAAAAAATTTCAAGGGGCATGTTTTTGTCATGCCAATATCGCTGGAAGCCATCAGGACCATCTAAATTGCATTTTTTCTCATCAGAAAACAGGACTTTCTTCCACTTCTCAACGTCCAAGGTTTGGTATTTATGACCAAATCTTAAGCGGTCCACTTTGTGAAGTGGAAACAATTGAGGAATTTGTTTACACTTTTTATTTACCATGCCTTTTTGTTGTAATTGTCGTCTGATGGTTATTGGACTGCGATCAGCATCCTGTAACCACCTTAATTTGACTAGAAGAAATTCCTCTGTCATTCATAACAACTCATCTGATTCTCCTACTCAATGCTGGAGAAATTGGGGGTGGGGGCCCACCAAAGGATTTTGCTTTTCCATAATTCTCAGTGTTCTTTAGAAAGTTGCAAATAGCAGTTTTACTGCAATTTACCTTAGCTGCTATCGCTCACTGTGACAAACCTTGCTTATGGAATCCTAGAATTCGAGAGTGCTCAACTTCGGTTAGTTTTCTTTCTTTAGAAATGGTAACACCTTCACACAGTGATTGCTAATCTCTAATTGAACTAAAAACATTAGAATTACCATAAATCGAACGATTTATACTCGTGGTCTTATCATTTTGATCATGTGTAAAAAAAAATAATTTAATAAAAATGCAAATTTTTAAATAAAATTTTTTGAATATACCTTTTTTGGAATATTTTTAAGGTGTTTTTCCATGTAAATACTATGGGGGCAACTATTTATTTTAAAAATTCAAATATAGGAAATTTGCATTGAATTTTATCTGTAATTATTAGCTACCAATTAAACCAGATTTCATCATTTTTTCTCCATACCCCTTAAACATAAGACTGGAATTTTAGATTATTCTCTAGAATCAAAAGGATGTAATATATCTAAATTTGAATAGGGATTCTAGATTTAGTGTCATTATATCTTGATTCGACTGGATATTCTTCTATTTATAAAGTAAATTAAGAATTTCCTCTATTACTTTGACCGAAATAGTTGTAATAACAAAAGATAAATTTTAAAAATCTGTTGTGTCAGTAATTTAAGCTAGTTATTGGTCAGAATTTTATTTTACCTATATTCCATTTATTTATTTTATTTTCAAGAAATTTTATTTATTTATTTCATTTTTATTTATTTATTTGTTAATTTTTTTTATTTATTCTATGATTTTTATTTATTTATTTATTTGCTTACTTATTTTATTTATTTTATTTTACTTTTTCCTTCGATAACAGCACGTCTTAACTCAATGAATACGTGAGATGCTCAACCTTTAAACCTTTAAACACTAAGTGAATTGCTAAGCAACTTAAAGATATGAGAGACGTTAAATCATTGAACGTCCAGTTTCGATTGTATTGAACAGTTCATTTAAATACAATTCAGATAATGGAGCCTCACATCATTGAAAGGAGGGCGATATGTAGAAAAGCCGTTGGGAGGAAGGACCTAAAACGGTGTGTATTCTCTCCTGATGATCCAACATCATTTGGAGACGAAGACGACTATAGAACTTTCTTGCACAGACTCGACTGGGAAATAAGAACGACAATTCGAAAAGTTGAAAAATTACAACAACAAAAAAAGATCATTAAGCAAAAACACTCCATGCTATTTAACAATACTTGTCTGAATGAAAACATGCTGCCTAAATACACAATATATATATATATATATATATATATATATATATATATATATATATATATATAATCAATTTCAAAATCAATAAAAAAAAATAATTTAATAAAAATGCAAATTTTTAAATAAATTTTTTTGAATATACCTTTTTGGGGATATTTTTAAGGTGTTTTTCCATGTAAATACTATGGGGGCAACTATTTATTTTAAAAATTCAAATATAGGAAATTTGCATTGAATTTTATCTGTAATTATTAGCTACCAATTAAACCAGATTTCATCATTTTTTTCTCCATACCCCTTAAACATAAGACTGGAATTTTAGATTATTCTCTAGAATCAAAAGGATGTAATATATCTAAATTTGAATAGGGATTCTAGATTTATTTGTTAATTTTTTTTATTTATTCTATGATTTTTATTTATTTATTTATTTATTTATTTATTTGCTTACTTATTTTATTTATTTTATTTTACTTTTTCCTTCGATAACAGCACGTCTTAACTCAATGAATCCGTGAGATGCTCAACCTTTAAACCTTTAAACACTAAGTGAATTGCTAAGCAACTTAAAGATATGAGAGACGTTAAATCATTGAACGTCCAGTTTCGATTGTATTGAACAGTTCATTTAAATACAATTCAGATAATGGAGCCTCGCATCATTGAAAGGAGGGCGATATGTAGAAAAGCCGTTGGGAGGAAGGACCTAAAACGGTGTGTATTCTCTCCTGATGATCCAACATCATTTAGAGACGAAGACGACTATAGAACTTTCTTGCACAGACTCGACTGGGAAATAAGAATGACAATTCGAAAAGTTGAAAAATTACAAAAAAAAAAAAAAAAGATCATTAAGCAAAAACACTCCATGCTATTTAACAATACTTGTCTGAATGAAAACATGCTGCCTAAATACACAATATATATATATATATATATATATATATATATATATATATATATATATATATATATATATATATATATATATATATAATCAATTTCAACCAAACTAAATCACAAGTAAAGATTATAAAATATTGACAATAATCAAACTAATACGATACACCTAAAGAAAGTTACATCGGCCGGCACAGTGTGTGAATAACACTAAAAATTAGAAGAATGTCCCAATTAATTCAAATAATACGAAGAATAAACATGTAAACTTCTTTCAGAAAACATATGGCTCCACACCATTAAAAAATAAATTTAAAAAAAAAGAGCGGTTACAATATTTCGCACTTAGAGCTTAGTAGTTTATCCCATTTATATAAGACCTCTGAACTCCATAAATCAGTCTTTCAGTTTCTCACAGACCTGCGACAAGAAAGCACATGGCTAAAATTCTCCCGGCTTAGTAGTGGCGACAGCTGGTTACATACGCAACGAAAAACACAGCCACATTGAAAAGAAAACAATTTAACAAGTCTGGTCTTTGCCCATAGCAACCAGTTTGAAACTGTTACAATTACAACCAACCCCCAACCCACAAGGCTATCAAAGAGAAAAGATATTGTGGTGTGGTTCCTGGATTTAGTCAGACCATTTTGGGCGACCACAGGATCTTTGGATCTTGCCAAGAACCACACCGACATTTATTATAAATTGGGTATAAAAGTTTTATTATAGCGAAGGAATAAAATGAAGGAATGAAGGAATGAAGGATATATATATATATATATATATATATATATATATATATATATATATATATCGGACTGTGGTAAACATGATTTGGAGTTCGATTTCTAGAAACAGTCAAGCTACGCTGATGCGAGGTAATTATCTTGAAACACGTGTGTACGTAGATTACTATTTAAAAAATAATAAAAATAAATAAAATGTTATATATGTCCAAATAAATTATGGCCGAGTAAATAAAAATGAGCTTCAAGGTGAGGACACTATTTAACCGTATTTATCGTTAGAAAAAGACAACAACAAATATATATATGCATATAAAATGGAAATAAATGGAAAATTGGGGAATATTAGGGTCACCGGTTAGTAAGTGCTAACTAAAACATTTTAATTTTCTAAGCATATAAAAGTTATTTTTAATTAGTAAATGTTCAGGTGTTAGTGTACTAAGGGAGCTCCAAATTTATTGCCTAGGAAAATTTAGGTGATGTGATATCAGACAACCAGACTTAGGAAACGCATAACGGTGCTATGAAAGCCCCTTTTAAGGGGAAATATACTATTTGCAATAAAAATGCATTATTAGCAAATCCTACAAAATTGTCATCTGATGCATTCAATGATACTTCTTCAGGTATAAGGTCTGTTACTGCAGACATCTATGATCATGGCTCTCCAATCCCCTCTGCATTTAGTCTTTCTGAAGAGATCTTTAGTCGTATTTCCAGTGACTCTGTGGAGACTGTCAGTGAACTTTGTCTGTTGTCTTACTCTGCCATTTTTACCAGCGATTTTTCCTAACATCAAGCTTCTTTTCCAAACTGTCTGCCCGCATTAAATGGCCGAAGAACTTTAACTGTTTGGCGTGGATGGCATTGAATAGTAATCTGCTGTAATCTTCTTTGTTCGTTTTCTTTTCTGTCCATGACAGTCATAGAATTCTCTTTAAAAACCATATATCTGCTGCTTCCAAACGACTTTTAACCACCTTCGTTACTATCCAACATTCGCAGCCGTAAAAAATGTGCATATTCAATGATACATTATTTCAAATTTCACAAGTTTATAAAGTAAATTAACTAAACAAACCAAACTGTTATTTTTGTATTATTATTCATCGGACTACTATTCTCATCTTGAGTGAGATTTTCACAACGTTTCGGTCGATATAACCTCCAACCTTCTTCAGGTGTATCTTGTCGAACTCAGGAATGTTTCTGTCAACTCGGGAATTTGGACGGAATTTCGAGCGGAACCCTTTATTTACAGCCTAAGTAATTTGCAAATGTACTTATTTTCGGTCGTCCGCACTGAAGATTGAACCTTTAATCTTCAGGAGAATATCACTTTTACCATTGATTTTTCCCAGTACTCTAACCACTGCGCCATGGGTACTTGCGTTATTTATTTATGTCGTTATTTTTATTATTAAATGTTTTTCATTGTTTGTTCAAAAAGAAAAATTCTTTGAACTGTTTTTAAGATTCTTTAAACTGTTTTTTAACTGTTTTCTTTTTAAAATTTATTTTGTACTTTGTTTTAGTTTATTTCTGTTTGCTTTTTAAGATCAATAAAATTACAAAATTATAAAAGATAAAAGTAAACAATTAAAAAAAAAAAAAAAAAGGAATATTATTTTGTTTTTTAAATTAAAAAATCCGATTTTTTGGTTAAGGCGGAGTAGTATTAAAATACCGCAAGAATCAAAAAATGAGGAGGCTAGATCATTTAACCTTACACGGGTAGTCTGATATCACATGACCTACATTTTCTGAGGCCAGAAAGAGGCCATAAGTTTGAAGCCCCCTTTGGTACACTAGCACCAGTGTTCATTTGTGCAAATTCGTGCTTGGTAAAGAAAGTTGAGTCAGTAGTCACAAGTAATTCAGTCGGCACAACATCTCACCACGGAACGCTTTGTTTTGGTTATGTTTTCAAGTTGTTATTTCGTTATCACTATAATTATTATGCTTTTTTTTTTTTTTGTGGATTATCTTTGCCTTCCCGTTTACAAGTCTACAATGACTTTAAGAGAATACACACACACAAAACAACACCAAAATATAAAAAAACAAGCTATTTCGGTTTTTATCATAGAAAGTGAGAAATTGTGTTTTCCCAATCACATGATCAGATCAACCAGCAGGGAGACATAGTAGTATGACTCAGCAAAGTAAGGCTTGTTGAAAAATTACGGCAATCGTTGATCTGGTTATACATTTGGGAAAGGGGTGAACATTTGTTTTCTGCATGTATGGACAAGAGAGATCAGATATCATGTCTCCTCACTATGGCTGAACATAGTGAGTATTTTAAGCTGAGATTCGATACCCAATCACTAGTATAGTTGTCAATATTCCTACAATTGCGCCATCTCTGGTCACCATGAAGATAAAAAAATTATGTCCTTGCTTATACTATATATATATATATATATATATATATATATATATATATATATATATACATTAGTGTTGGGACGATTAAGCAGAATCAGGAATTAAAAAAATTAGAAGATTTGAGGGTATCAGAATTGGTATCGAAATCGGAAAAATTTATGCCTCTTTTCCAATGCCAAAACAATTCTTTTAATTGTTTTTTTAAATTTGATTTTGTTTAAAGTAAAATCTTCCATTGCTGGTAATAATGATAAAATAATAAATATTTATTGATTTTAAAAATACCAATAAAGCTAAAATCGATAGATCATCTTGCACAAATGTATTTTGACGTTTAGGAAAATATCTGCATATTTTACATGTGTTTTTACGAAAATCGGGGGAGGCGAGGGGAAATAACAATCTCATAGTTAAATAATTAGAGATTCATAAAGAATCGGAATCGGTAATTGGATTGGAATCAGAAATTTAGCTTGGAATCGGTAATTGTATCGGAATTGCAAAAATATTGGAATGGTCCCATCACTAATATATATATATATATATATATATATATATATATACAGGGGGACCCCCCAAAAAATGGACCCCAACTCTAATTAGGCCCCTGTTTCTTAGTGTTTTGTCCGAATGAAATGAAACTTTGGTCACAACTAGTTTATTATATTCAAAACGTCACATCATAACACTAGGGTATTTGGCTTTTTTTTCTCCGTTCTACAGCATATGTTCTAGATGGCCTCCATCTAGCTTTTGTTTTTTTGGGGTCACCCTATATATATATATATATATATATATATATATATATATATATATATATATATATATATATATACTAGCAGGAAGATCCGACGTTGTCCAAGATTGAATGAGGATTAATTAATAAATATTCCATCTTCGCATACTTTTAGTGTCATCATAATCAGTGAAATCGTCCATTTTTTTAATCAAATCGATTGATTGCCTGCTCTAGTTAAGACCCCCTCCCCTCTACCCCGTAGTGTACCGTGAAGAAGCTTCGCATGGATCCTGCAGTGACTTAGTCCACAATACATCGTAGTCTACATTGCACTGTAGAGAATCTACTGTTGATTTCATAAAGTTATCTGGAAATAATGGCTTGCATTAAAGTTTAAAATGCAAAAGTCAAGTATCATGGCTTAATTGTGATCTAAACCGAAACATTCATTTCGAACGCTCCCCTGTCATATCAAAGAACCTAATGTTGATTTTATGAAATTATTTTTACATAATCATTGAATTAAAGATAAACGTACAAAAATCAAGTATCATAGTTCAATTGTGTTCTAAATGGAAACATTCATTTCGAATGCGCCCCTATCTTATAAAATAATCTACAGTTGATTTTATAGGCTGGACCTTTCTGCTTGTGCGGTGATAAAACTTCTCAAATGCACTTGTGATGTTAGGTTGTATAACAGTGTTAACTTTGATCAATATCAGACTTCCTTCTTTAATTGGATTTTTTTGATTATGGATTTTTGGTACTTATCAGATGCATTCCTATACGAAACCTACATAAGAACACTCCCAGACACATGAAGTACCTTTCATTTATTTATTTGCTTCCCCACGAAAGCAAATTCGACACAAGATCGTTTTTAATGTGGGAGAAAACCAGCTCCCCCCAAAATTGGCACTCTGGCAGTTTCCAAATAAATAGTAATTGTCTCAGTGTGAAAGGTTTCCCCTACATTGACCAAAAACTAATTACAGAACAAATACTACCTGACGGGAAGGCCAGTTCATGTGAAATTTTTAAAAATTGATCCAGCCGTTTCAGAATGCATAGGAAATACATGCACACGCATGCATGCACGCACGCACACAGTTCTTTTCATATAATAGTAGATAGGTATGTACAATTTTGAAATAAACAAGGCTGATAGCCATTAGTTGCGTGCTCTCATGTAATGAATAAATGGGTGAATGTAGGACTGACATGAAATTCTTAAAGATAAACTAAAATGACCGAAAAATGGGCTGAAATGACTTAAATAAACAAAAAGTAAATGACTTAGAATGACTTTAATGGATTAAGGATGAATTGAATGAGCTTAAGAATGACTTGAATGCTTAAAAAATAACTGGAATCCTTCAAAAACAACTTGAATGGTCTGGAGAATGACTTGAATGGCTTTGAGACTGACTGGTTGTAAAGTGAGTGATCATTTTACATTAAATTAATACAGAAAAGTGACCCCCACTTTATATCACAAAGTTACAAACATAAGTACAGCATGTAGTAAGAACAGATACTACACTTTGATCTTGGCCAAAAGGCCAAGAAAAGGGTATTTATTTGCTCCCCCACCGAGCAAATTAGGCACAAGGCCGATTTTTAATGTGAGGAGTGAGGGGGAAATGGGGACCAACTATCCGGGCAGTAGGGGAGCTTGATAGTGACAATTGGTATGAAGGGTTGCCCCTACATTAACCAAGGTCTTAATATGTGGGGTTGCCCCCACATATGGTCTTTGCTTGCAGTATCTGCCGGAACAGATACTACACTTTGAGATATTAAATCCTTTATTCATGTTAAAAATACATTGAAAATCAACAATGAACAAAAAACTTAGGCACATGGCCAACTCAAAAGGGGGGATTGTGGGGGTCGTTGGTCATCCTTGTCACTCCAGAACTAAACAAAATCAAAAGTTTCTCCCAGCTAGTATCTTCTTTCACCATAATACCTCATTCACCCTTTCATACTGAGGGACGTCCTACTTAACTCCGAATTTTTAAAACATTTTTTATTGACGTGTAAAAACAAAAAAGATAACAATAAAAATGGTACAATAATTCATTTGTGTCGAGGGCGGGGGGGTGGGGAAGAAAAAATAAAAAAGTGATTAGTAGGACACTCCCAACCCTGTCTAGTTGATAGACTGCCGTTCCATTAGGTTTGTAAAAGCAACCTCGCTTCTGTGGGTCAGTCTCTAAGTGGGGATACCCTCTAGATAAAAGAAAATTTTGTGGGTAAGAGATGGGAGTTAGTTTGTATTTCTTTCTCACAGATGGGTAAAATTTAGAGGAAGGGGTGAAAACAAAAATTGCAAGTAGGAGGGGGTGGGGATCTTGGAGGCTTCCTAATCAGGAGGGAGGGAACACACACTCAGCTAGCTGAGAGGCTACTTGTTTAATTTTACTTTATGGAACTACACGTTCCACACCTAAGCGGGGAACATGTATTCAAATTTGGCTCCTCTTTGTACACACAGACTTGCTACATGTATCCATCTTCTGTCAAATGCAGTGCGATGCAGCCTTCTTCTATCACACCTGATCTTCACCCGTAGTTGGTGTTTAAAGAAAGTGATCAGATCCTGATCAGAAAAAGACAACATCCCCCGGCAACCTTGCAGACGCGACGTCCAAATCACCATTCTCACCACGGCCAGGATCGTAATGTAGACCATTTATCTTTCCCGGTCCCATGTCTACAACATTGGATACGGTAAGTGGGCGAGGATGCTCAGGATCAATGTGAGCCATCACCTTGCTGACATACGACCAGTACCGGCGGAGTTCGCGGCAATCGAAGAAAGCGTGATCCGTCATTTCTACAGCTGTTATCCCACAACAGGGACAATCAGGCGACTCCAAAAACCCGGAACTGCATTGTATGCTGTTGAGTGGAAGTGCATTTTGGGCCAATCGCCAGGTCAGAGAGAACTCCGAATTGTTCAGATGACTCGAACCTGGTACCCAGCTCCACGCAGAGCGGATCTCACTCTGCTGCCAATCCAAACATGCGCATAGCGGGTCATCAGCGGCCCCCTTCACTAGATCCCTGTGGAGTTCCCTACGGGTAGCAGTCACAAGGTCGCTGGACCTTGGTAGTCGTTTTAGTGCAGCTGTAAGCAGATTCTCCTCACGGCCTGTGACGGCTCTCGATAGAAGAGTCGAGAACGAGGTCAGGGAAGATGGCAGTAGCCACGGGGTGCCACGGTTGGTCATCTTGCATGAAGGCCAGTCTCTCAGTGTCTCGATGACACTTCAAGTCCGGCATTCCCAAGCCTCCCTCACACGGACGTTGAATACAGACCTGTCTGCTCACCCAGTGTCTTCCTCTGTCCCAAAGAAGTGAGGACAAGAATTCGATGAGAGCTGTTAGGTGTTGTGCAGGCAGGGGAAGTACGGCCAGTCGGCAAAAGATGAGAGGAAAGACGTAAGTGACACACACCTCAGCTCTACCCTTTAGGGAAAGTTTCCTAGGAAGCCACGCGTTGACTGCACCTTTGACCGTATCTCCAACCAATTCTTATCTAGCTGGAGACCCGGTCAGAACCACACGCCGAGGATCCGAACCGGGCCATCCGTCCAGCTGAAGGGCGCCGGGAGGTTGGCATTGCCACTCCAGGCGCCCAACCGCAGTCCAACTGACTTGCTGCAGTTTATCTTGGCCCCCGTGATTCTTTCGTACTGAAACGATGGTTGACCTTATTGAACGCTTTGGACTGATCTAAATTGATCCGCGCAGCTTCTGGGTCGTCATCTATTTCCCCCCTCTAGCATCGTGCAGATCAGGTGCAAGTTGTTCTGAATCGATCTCCCCTCCACAGCGTAGTTCTGTTTCGGTTCAACCAAGGATCTTTAAGGACGCTATCTCTTCATTGATTAGCATTTTAGTTCTTCTAGCTACTCCATCCTCATCATTTTCCCCTTTTTCCATGAGGGGGTCATCCTCTTGAGGAGCTGGAGTGCTACATTTGGGTGATGGTGTGGTGGGCTGAGGAGCCAGGGGTGCCACTGGCTGTGGTCCGCCCGTGACCTCCATTGTCTCCTCGTCCGTTGATTTCTCCTCCTCTTTTGCTGCGTGGTTGCCCTCGTGGGGAGCAGGAGTGGAGGGGTCGTATTCGGCTGACAAGGATTAAGGTACAGAAGGTGCCACCAGCTGTGGTCCACCTGAAACGTTCTTCGTTCCCTCGTCTGCTGTTGCCTTTGCTCCCTTAGCCGGGGAGTGGCCCTCTTGGGGGGCAGGGTCCAGACTTGGTTTTTCACCAGTTGGTGGCTTCTCCAGGGTCGCCACGGGCTACGGCCCTACCCTGCCTTTCTTCTCTTCTTCTGGGTAGCACGAAAGTAACAAAAGTGACACCTTGAACTTAACCTGGGGGGGGGGGGCTTTGAAAAAAATCAAAAATGGGGTAACTGGGAGAACTTTGAGATATTAAATCTTTTATTCAGGAAAAAATGAACATGAACAAAAAACTTAGGCACAAGGCCAACTCAAAAGGAGGAGGAATGGAGGTCGTTGGTCATCCTTGTCACTCTAGAACTAAATAAAAGTTTCTCTTAGCTAGAATCTTCTTTCACCATAATACCACATTCGCCCTTTTGTACTTAGGGACGTCTTACTAAGCACACAATTTTTTTAAAACATTTTTTATTAGCGTGTAAAAACAAAAAAGATAAGAATAAAGGTAATACAATAATTCATTTGTGTCGAGGGCGAGGATAAACAAAAATTCCAGTAATTATTAGTAGGGCCCTCCCAACCCTGTCTAGTTGATAGACTGCCCATTCCACTTTGGTTTGTAAAGGAACCTGAGTTCCTGCGGGGGGCCGGTCTCTAAGTGGGGATGCTCTCTAGATGGGATGAAATGGAGAAAAAAAGGGGGAGGTGGGGGGGGGGGGGTTAGTGATTGATTTCTTTCTCTCCCTTGGCCAGAAGGCAAAGAAAAGCTTAAAAGGCTAAGAACAGCATCTATTAACAACAGACCTTTGATCTTAACCAAAAAGGCCAAGCACAAAGGAGGTGTTTTGGTGGAGTAAGCTTTACTAGTACGATCACCTTCAGCATATGGATCATAGCGTGTGGCCTTGAAAAATTGAGGACATCGTCATCCCTGTCTCCTATTCTCGAGGCCACTCACAGAAAAGATGGACTGATTGTGTCAACTTCCAACCATCGGATACAGAAAAGGGAAGTAAAACTGCTAAGTAAGTAAGTATGATGGCCGATGAGACAACATCTAGATGATCGATAATGGCAGCAATTGAGTAGAATTTGATTATTTAAGAGCACGGTTCAGCAAGAGATTGTTTACATCAGACTTGAAAACAACCATGTTTTAGTCAGTCGAGAAGTAGCCTCACAGTATTGTGTTCCACAGATAAGTAGTTCTAAAGTAAAAACTTTGTTCATGGAATTTTCATTTAAGCTTAGATACAGATAGAGAGTAGGGAAAATTACGGTACTTGTGCAGAATTTGAACCAGAGGTAACTAAATGGCCGCTTGGATTTGCTTGGAACATGATGCCAGTTGCCAGTTTTTGCCGAGCGTCGCTGATTATCAAAGTGTAACAACGGAAAATAATGAAGAAAACATTTAAATATATAAAAATATAATAAAAATATAATAAAAATATAATAAATATATAAAAATCACCAGAAAAAAAATATAACGAAAATAAAAAAAGAAACAAGGACCTACCGAAACAGTTTTTATTTTACAGTTGTAACAAATTTTTTTAAAGTTGGAAAAAAATCAACACGTAAGTTGTACTTTTTTTTTTCCAACCAATTTTTTGGGATCAAACAAAATCGAACAAAACTAATAAGAAAACCAATTTTTTTGTGTTTTTCATATTTTTTTTTTTTAACAAAGGCTTTTTGTTTGTTTTTGTTTTTATTAAAAAAAAGGCACTTTTTTATGTGTTTTTCATGTATTATGTTTTTTGGCATTTTTTTCTTTTATTTTTGTAACTAATGTAAATAAACTTTTTTTTGTCGTTTTTTTTTGTTGATTTTTTATTTATTTATTATTTCCTTTTTATCATAAATCTTTTTTTCTTTACATGAACATTTTTTTTCCCCTGTAGGATGGAGCTGACCAACCGATTTTTTAAAATTAAGCTAAATTAAGACAGCCTGGATATTCCTTCAGCATTAGGCAAACTTTTCTATGGTCGCATCAGTAGTTGTTAAAACAGGGGTGAAATGAGACAGCAGGCGTGTAACAAACTTTGCCAACTGGGTAGCACTCCAATATGGTTTAAGAATGCAAGAGGATCATTACCAAAGTTCTGTCTTCAAACAGAAAAGATAACTGCAGAAAATTTCCCGTCTAGTCTCGTTGATTCCTTTTTTTTTTTTTTGCAATATTTTTCCCAAAGATCGTCTGCTCCTTCGCCACACATTGATCAGCGTCTTACGTCAGATTACAGTCATACCTGAGCGTATGACGTCATGTTCTGAGCAAAGCTGAGCAGACGATTAGTTACGTCTGGTTCAAATTCTGCACAAGTACCAAAATTGCTGATAGTTGTTGCAGCTAGATATGTGTTTGTTATGAAAGTTTTACTGGGGTATATTCAGCCTCAGTCAATTGCCTGCCATGAAAATAAGGATAGAAAAGAGGTAGACTTGTAATATCTCTTCTTTGAGAAAGAACAATTAAGGAGGAGAAAAGCACATCACTCACTAGATTGCGAAACTGGTTTTGAACCCTGTTCAGGCAGAAAAGACAGCTCCTGCCCAGATATGTCATCAATACTCCATCTAAGAATGTATTTGGCTCTTATACAGGTAAAGGATTGCATCGAGAGTGAGATACGTTTCTGGAGAGGTAGAATGATCCAACTATTTTTCCAGCAACCTTGGCAACAGATTTGATTCTTTTATTTTTAGATCTGAAGTGGTGGTGGTTTTGTGGTGTGGTCTCTGACTTTGGTGAAACCATTTTGGATAACAATATCATCTTTGGGTATGGCCAAGAATCACATCAACAATTAATATAAATTATGTATATTAAAAAAGTGATAGTATATATATATATATATATATATATATATATATATATATATATATATATATATATATTTATATATATAAGTGAACGTGTCTGTGTGTGTGTCTGTGTGTCTGTGTACATTTCCCTACGCAATAACTCTGTCAATTTTTAGTCTACAGATTCGAAATTTGATGTACAGGGTACTGAGATTTGGGAAAATCGATGTGATTGGTTTTCAGCCAGAAATTTGGCGATTAAGGGGTCAAAGTTCAACGATTTGACCTTTGAGAACTCTACCAAACTTCTCCGACAATTTTGGGTCTACACACTTGAGATTTTAGATATACGTTCCTTATACATGGATCTAACTTAATAACTTGATTTGAGCCCAAAACAATAAATGTTAAGGGGTAATAATAGGGATCAAATTTTTAAAAATTGACCGCTTTTGTTTTTTTTTTGCTCAACATACACCTCCAAATACCCGGGCAACGCTGGGCGCCCATGCTAGTATATATATAAAAGTGAACGTGTCTGTGTGTCTGTGTGTGTGTGTCTGTGTACATTTCCCTACGCAATAACTCTATCAATTTTTAGTCTACAGACTCAAAATTTGATATACAGGGTATGGAGATTTGGGAAAATCAATGTGATCGGTTTTTGGCCAGAAATTTGGCTGTTAAGGGGTTAAAGTTCAACGATTTAGCCTTTGAGAACTCTACCAAACTCCTCCGATAATTTTGGGTCTACGCACTTGAAATTTTAGATATAGGTACCAGAGATAGGGCAAGCTTTTTCATCAGTTTGGGTCGAAAATTTTTAGTTAATAATATATAAATGTATGTATGTATGTCTTTTTGCATGTCAACCTTAATGAAATTTGTGAGGCAAATTGACCACCTTAGTGCTTCTTCCAACTAGTGGGTGCATTGGGCACCACCAATTGATGGACAAACCTGTCCTCCAGCTGGCACAGCACATGATGAATCACCAGAGTCTTCTTTTCAACAGTTTCCTCCAGGCCAAGGATGTTACATATAGCGCATATGGTCAAGTTAGGGATCTGGTTGGAGAGGCGAACATGCAGGATTATGGCGAAAGCAGTAGTGATCAAAGACGTCAAGTTTTGAAGATCCTCATCCATAGAGAAGAATTATTCTGACCATGGCCTCATAGATCTGCAACTTTGTGGAATGTCTAATCTCTCACAGTCGTTTCTGAGGATGGATGAAGGCTGCTCTAGCCAAGCTGATATATATATATATATTTTTTTATTCAATTTTCACTCCAAACAAGGCATGGTGCCACTTTGTAGTAGGAGCTACTATCGAGGACATAATTTGTGGGGGCATTATGACGGGAGATGAGTAGCAAGATGTTTAGTAATTGTCTGTATTTTTGAGATGAGGTGTTTTCATTGATTGAGATTGTCGGACCGACTTCCTCATCTTGGTTGTTATTGTCACAACGTTTCGGCCGTTTTGCCCTCCGGCCTTCGTCAGGTGTTTTGTATCGAACTGGGGAACCGTTTGTTAGGAGTCTCGAACCCAACCCTTTATTATTATTACGGAGGTACCCTGTTCGGACTCCAGCTAGGCTTTGGGACATAGTTGCTGATTCTTTGTTTTTGAATGTTACTTTTTCACTGCCTTCGTTCAGGATGTAACTCAGCACCTTTGGGTAACTGTAAACTTTGATACACCGTCTAGAACCACTCGGCCTTAGTTGGTTTTTGTTAATGTTAAACCTATGTTGTTATTCAAGGTTTTCTCTCTCTATCAGAGGTGTCCAAATTGCATTCAGCTCTATGTTTCGTTTGCTCAGTAGGTTGTTATGTCCGAGCATGTGAGCTGTTTCTTTAAGTTTTCTCACTTTCCAGTGGGTCTCTCTGTTTATTATTTTTACTTCATCCCATAGGGGGCGATGGTCCCCCCTCTCCATCCAGACATGGTTGGCTATACCGATTTTTCCGTCTCCCCTAACAAACGGTTCCCCAGTTTGATACAAAACACCTGACGAAGGCCGGAGGGCAAAACGGTCGAAACGTTGTGACAATAACAACCAAGATGAGGAAGTCAGTCCGACAATCTCAATCAGCAAGATGTTTGTTCACATTACACTTGAACTTCTGCGTATCAGTACAGTTGGGAAAGCAGAATCCCGGAAGGGAGTTCCAAAGACTTGCATTTCTGGGGAAGAAACCATTGGAGTAAAAGGCTTTCTTACACCTAGAGATCTCTATTGTAAAGGGGTGGGACTTAGTTGCTTGTCAGGTTTGTCGGGGGTAGTCACGTCAAGGAGGTACAAGTGTTCGCAGTTTGTCAGAGCATTCACCATTAAAGTATTTGTTGAAGAGGCAGAGGGAGGAAACATTCCGTCGATGGGACAGAGGCTGAAGCCTAGATGACAGTTCAGGACCTATCAGGTTAGCGACTCTCTTTATGATTTTGTCGTGGTTGTAAAATTAGCGCCAAGGTATTTGAAGCTTTCCATCGCTTCTACAGCTTCACCATCGAGAGTTATAGCCACTCGGTTAAATGGAGAGAAGTTATCAGAGAGAATTTTTGACTTAGAAGCATTACTCGTCATTCCAACCATTTTGGCCATGCAACTGACCTCGTTGAGTGTGTGCTGGACTAGCCAAGGATTGCAGCATCATCAGCAAAATCAAGATTGATGATGGAACAGTCGTGGCCTATTCTGACACCAATGAAACCAGCCAAGCTTTTCTTTAGGATCCAGTTGATGATCTAGTTAAACAGGATGGAGGAGAGCACACATCCTTGGTGGATGCCTGTTTGGAGGACAAAGAATCAGATGCTTCCCCGTAGCACCTCACTCTAGTTTGGGTGTGCACATAGTACACCTTGATGAGGTTTAGAAGCTTGGCCGTGAAGCCATCATGGTGCATTATGTCACAGAGACTTCTACGATCCACTGAGTCGAAGGCTGTGGTGAAATCAATGAAGCAGATGATGGTAGATTGCGGATCAGAACACGATACAGCGTCGAGAATTGGGTGTAAATAACTGGCCATAAAGTCGGGACAGCTCTTGTAGAGTTTTGCCGGAAGTGTGTCCTCTCCTGCAGCTTTGTTGTTTTGTAGTTTTTTGATAACATCTCGTATCTCTTCTCCCATTGGTGGATCTCAAAAGGTGTATTGCCACTTGGAACGTAAGTGGCTACTATTTGATATAGAATAATAATCCCCCACCAAAAATTAAACGTATGCATCGCCAGTGTTTGCACCAATATTCATAAAACATCTTTGTATTACATGTCAGTAGGATTTTAGAAGTTATATCTAAATTTTCTTTTTTATTTATTTATATATTTATTTTTTTTTTTCTTTTTCACACCAAACAAGGCGTATTGCCACTTACACATAAGGGATACTATTTGCCATCATGTTTAACAGGAAACTGTGGAGAGTTGAACTGCGAGATGTTTGTTCGCATTACATACGTGTTAGTACAGTTACAGAAGTAAGAAACAGGTAAGGAATTCAAAAGTCTAGCAATCTGAGGGAAGAAACTATTAGAGTAGAAGGCTTTCTGCATCTAGAGACCTCAATAGTGAAGAGGTGGGATTTTGCTGCTTGTCATGTTAGTTGGGAGTATGCACATCGAGATAGCACAAGTGCTTTGAACTCTTCAAAGCACATTCCATGGGAGTACTTGTTAAACAAGCCCAGAGATGCATCACTATGGTGATGAGTCAGAAGTATGATCTTGACTGATAGAGAGGGTTGGGATTTTGCTCCTTGTTGGATTAGTCAGGAGTGTGTATATCGAGGGGGCACAAGTGCTATGAGTTCATCAGAGCACATTCCATTAAAGTACTTGTAAAACAAGCACAGGAATGCAACATTGCGGCGATGGGAGAGAGGTTGAAGCTTGGTCAATATGTGAGTTGATAATTGGCAGTACTATAAGTAAAATTTGGGTACTTGTGCAGTTCAGAACAATTTTTTTTTGTTTTCATTTTTTAAGATTTCAACTCAGAACAGGGGGAAACAATTCCAGCTGTTCTTAAAGTTTTCCAAAGAATTTTTCTGAAAAAAAAAAAAAAAAAAAAAAAAAAAATAGACACATTCTAATAAATACTGTTCAAAACTATTTATAACTTTTAATAATTATTTAGATTCATTACAACAGTTAAATTCTGTAAAAAAAGTTTGTTTTTTTAATAGTCACACATTTTCATATAATAAAAACTTTCGTTAATTAAAAAAAACAAACAAAATATGTCTGTTATAATTTATTTCGAAATTCTAATTATTTTATAAAACCTAAAAAAAAAAATATTTTAATTCAATAAAATAAAATATGCATCAAGTGCGCTTAAAAGCCAAATTACAACGCAATTTTATGAAAATAAACAAATACATTACGAGCTTGAAATTTTTAATTCAATATAATAATAATATATAATAAGTCAATGTAATTTTAATTTAATAAATGTCCAAATATTTTAGTTTGTATTATTGTTAAAAATTCGTGTGTTTGTTGTGCTTTTACCAATACGTTATGCAAAACATTTTAGGAGAAATTCTTGGAAAAACTTTCTTGAATTACCTCCCTCTTTTTTGAGTGGAAGTCTTAAAAAATGAAAAAATGAAAAAAAATTCCTCAAATCCTGATTCCTGAAAAATAAACGTGTCAAATTTTAATTCTTGGTTGCGTTTGACATGGCAACAGGGATTTATTCCTACCGATCAAGGGAAGAGTTTAAATACACTTTCTCCAAATACATTTTATCCCCATCTGAGTTCGCATCCATCTCCGATATGTTATATTTACATTCTACATAAATATTTTTCAGGAAAAAAAAAGAAAAGTTTTTTTTTTATTTTTTTTTTTTTATTAAGGAATACCTTCTTTCCTCGGGTTCTTATTAACTTATTTCCCAAGGTTATCTTTTGTGCCCTTGAAAGATAATAAGATATCAAAAGTTTCTGTAGGTCTCTTTTTTTTTATTATTATTATTTTGGAGAGAGAGAGAGAGAGAGAGAGAGAGAGAGAGAGAGAGAGAGAGAGAGGACGCGGATGGTGAGGGGGGTCTATAGTTTTGGGTTTCTCTTTTAAATACTACTTTCTACTTCTGTTGGTGATTAGATATATATATATTTTTTATTTATTTACTTTTTTTTCAATCTACTTCAATCTTGTCTCACCTATGTTGTGCTAGAGCTGGCGTTGTGCCATCTGCTTTGTTCATGCCCCCTCCCCTCTCTTCGACGAGGAGGGATGGGAGGGGACTCTCTTCTACACAGATCCCTCCTGCTACCTGCCCATAGGACAGAGTTCATTGTTGTGTCTTTTTTAAAATTGCTGATATTTGCAAAAGAAAAAAAAAAAGTCTTTTCCTTTCAAAATCTCATTTATGAAGTTAAAAAAAAAAAAAAGAAGAAGAAAAAAGAAAGAAAGAAGGGGGAGGGGTGATAAGAAAAGATGATGATGGAGATGAGAAGAAAGTTTTCGGCTGGATAATGTGGAAAGGAGGTGGAGCGAAGAAATTGGTGAACACTATAACAGCTACACCGAGGATGCTGTGATGATTGGCTAAGGGCGATCTAATGATTATGTTAACAATTCAGGTGCGATTCTAGGTAGTATAATTCGGTGATGATGATGGTGGTGATAGGCTAGTGGTGTTGGTAGTGGTGATTTGGTGCAGATAATGGCGGGGGTGGGGAAGCAATTGTGCTACTGATTAAGTAGCATTTGTAGCAGTGGTCCTACTCATTTAGTGTCTTATTTAATGGTGATGATGCTTCTAACATAGTGGCTGTGGCGCTACTAATTCAGTGATAATGGTACTGTTTTAGTGGCAGTGATAGCAATTCTGTTACAGATTTAGTGGGAGTGGTAGAAATTGTTTTATTTTTGGTTTTTGTGACAGTGGTGGTACTGACTTGGTGTTGATGTTGTTGGTGGTGGTGATGGCGGTGGCAGCGGCGGTGGGATAGTTTATCTAGTGGCAGTGGTACTACTGATTGGCTAACAGTTGTGCTACTGATTTCGTGGCATTAGTAGCAGTAATACCAATGATTTAGTAGCAATGGTATGACTTATTTAGTGGTCGTGATGGCTGTAGTGCTACTGATTTAGTGGAAATGCTATGATTTTTGTTATTATTATTATTATTATTATTATTATTATTATTATTATTATTATTATTATTATTATTATTATTATTTTGATACAATCATAACTACAATGAGGATCTTTGTTATTTTTTGTCAAAATTGAAAATATATACAAATTTTCACTGTTACGGAATTCGCGTTTCTTTCACCCGACTCTTTTTAAGAAAAGTCATTTATTTAAGGATTTCACTTTCATTTTGATACGTAATTAAAATAAGGAACTTTTGTTATTTTTGTCAAAATTGGAAATATTTTCAAATTTTTACCACCTATGGGCAAATAGCTCCACTGCCTTGTGGATGCCTTGAGAAAGGCAATGGCTAAGGGAGTAAATCCCAACCAAAAATCTGCTTCGGAGTCCCGATAGGCAGATGGTGAAGCATGCAACACCTTTCTGGCAACACCTGCAGCTGCACTGGCTCCAACCATACTGGCTTGCCTTTCCGTCAGGCTTTGTCTGCAACACCGAGAGGGAGGACCCTGGCAACTGGGTAAACCTAGGTCTCCTTATCACCCGCCCAGATCTGTATATGTAGAATCGGGTTTGTATTACTGTACACATAGATTCGAAAAAGTTTGGGAAAAGGTATTATAAATAATAAACTAGACAAAATACTGTTAGAAATTCGCTCAATATATGTTACCGTGACATAAGTTGACATGTATTCGGTTGTTTTCTAACAGTATTTTGTCTAGTTTATTATTTATAATACCTTTTCCCAAACGTACCCTCTCCAAGAGACAGTCGGCTGCCATTTTGAATTTTCCAATACATCGGTAAACATTGCATGTTTTTCGAGCTGAATAAACATGTTACACTGAATAAAAACACGTGAATTATATCCAGTTAGGTAGAAAAGTAACTTATCTTGCCTTTGATAACATTTATTTGTTCTATATTTGTTTTTTGACAACTTTTTCGAATCTATGTGTACAGTAATACAAACCCGTAGAATCAATTCCATCTTCGAACTGCATAGCCACAGCAGATGCTGCAGTGCACCAGACTAGATGCAGGATCCCATTGTCTTATTAGTAGGGCTAGGACAACAGCATATTCTTTTCATTGTTTTAACTCTCAAGTGCATATCCGTTGATATCTTATATGCTTTTATATAGAGTGATGTGGTTTGCGGTTGATTAACTGTGTCTAACTGTGTCGGATATATACTCGAGAGTCAAAACAATGAAAAGAATATGCTATTGTCACAGCCCTACTCATATACGGCACAATCACGCTGACACACCGGTTCTTGCCAGATCACCGAAGTTAAGCAACATTGAGTCTGGCCAGTACCAGATGAGTGACCATTTGGGAAGGCTAGGTGCTGTATGTACCTTCTGGGAAGGTTGGGCGTGGGACCAGCATCCTCACCCTGTAAAAAGAACTCCTTGCTACAAAAATATCTACAAAAGTTGTAGATGGCTTATGCCCCTCCAGGGGCTCAAGGGCTATGGATGGGATGGATAGCCCTACTTATTAGGCAGAAGGTTGCCATCAATATAAGAATGAATGATTCTGCTGATTTACTGATTTAGTGGTGGAGGTGGTGGCACGGTTTACTTAGTGGTACTATTGATTTTCTTGCAATTGTGTTACTAATTTAGTGCCATTGGTAAGAGTAGTCCTACTAATTTAGTAACTGATAGTGGCAGTGGCATGGCTTATTTAGTGGAAGAAGTGCTACTACTACTGATTTGCTGATATTGGTAGCAATTTATTTATTTATTTTTTTTTTTTTTATCACCTCTTATCAAGGCCCGGAAGCCACTCAGGGATAAGGGTTATTGCAAGTACATTACGTTAGTGTGGAGATTTGATGAAGTGTTTACTTAAGGGGGCGGTTCATTAGGAATTTGTTAACGTTGGACTTGAAAACATCCAAGTTGTAGTCCGGTGGGAAGCAGGCAGACGGAACAGAGTTCCACAGGCGTGCAGTTCTAAGAAAGAAGCTTTGTTCATGGAATCCGCGTTTTGATTTAGGCACAGATATAGAGTGGGGGAAATTTTTCACAGTGGATTCGGCTAGACGGGTGTTTTTCGTGAAAGACTGGCGAGGGGGGACCAAAGATTGGAGTTCAGACGAGCACCTGCCATGGAAATAACGATAAAACAAGGATAGGCTCGCAACGTCTCTTCTGTGGGAGAGAGGTTGCAGGGTAGAGAAAAGGGCATCCCCTACTAAGCCACGAAGTCTATTTTGTACTCTGTCAAGGCAGGATAGGCTGTTTTTAGCAGCTCCTGCCCAGATATGGCAACAGTATTCCATCCTTGGACATACTTGGCTTTTATATAGATTATTTAGTGGTCGTGATGGTTGTGGTGCTACTGATTTAGTGGGAGTGGTAGTAATGGTTCTATTTATTTGGTGACAGTAGTGGTACTGATTTGGAAGTTGTAGTGGCAGCGATGGCACGGTTGTAGAACTTATTTAGTGGTTATGATGGCCCTCTTGGTATGGCTGCTAGTTATGTATCAGTGGCTAGTATGTATCAGTGGCAATGTATTTTTTTTGTTTTTATTTTCATGAATAAAAGAAAAAGGATTATAGGATAAACGAAAACAAGAGCTAACTTTTGCACTACTCAGATTAGACTTGGCAATGAGTATTCATTATTTTTTCGGACTGTTATCCTCATCTATAAAAAAAAATGTAAAAAAATAAAAAATAACAAAATAAGAAATAAAATTTTGAAAAAATTTTAAATTAAAATTTAAAAAATAAAATAAAATTAAATTAAAATTTAAAAAATAAAATAAAATAAATAAAAAAATAATATAAGAAAAAAATTTTAAATTAAAATTTTAAAAGATAAATAAAAAAAGATTTTAAATTAAAATTTAAAAATATAATAGACATGTCATATTTGGCTTTGTAATAACTGACACTTCCGGTAAAATAAAAAAAAAGAATTTAAATTAAAATTTTTTAAAATTTAAAAAAAAAAAAACTTTTTTTAAAAATAGATAATAGATTTGTCATATTTGGCTTTGTAATCACTGACACTTCAATTAAAATTTTAAGAAATAATAAAAAAATAAAAAATAAAAAAACATTTTTTAAGAATATATAATAGACTTGTCATATTTGGCTTTGTAATCACTGACACTCCGACTAAAATTTTAAAAAATAATAAAAAAAAATTTAAAAAAAAAAAATTTTTTTTAAGAATATATAATAGACTTGTCATATTTGGCTTTGTAATCACTGACACTCCAATTAAAATTTTAAGAAACAATAAAAAAAAAATTAAAAAATTTTTTTAAAGAATATATAATAGACTTGTCATATTTAGCTTTGTAATCTCTGACACTCCAATTAAAATTTTAAAAAATAATAAAAAAAATAAAAATAAAAAATTTTTTTTTAACTAATAAAAACTTAACTTGCCATATTTGGCTTTGTAATCACTGACACTTCCGGTTCCTCCAGCAGCATCAGCACTTTTTTCATTTATTCCACCACTACCACCTGAAAAAAAAAAGGAGGATTATTTTTAAAACTTACTTTTTATATTGAGAAATGAGAGGAAACGGGAGAAGAAGAGAAAGAGGAGAGCACATAAGAAAAAAGTTTTGTTTTTCCTTAATATAAAATCATATTCATGTGTCTGTACAGCTTTTAACTGTTGCTAGGATGCAGAGTGGGGAGCTAGAACTGATCCCAACAAAATGGCATAGATTGGTGCTATTTATTTAGTTGTAACGGTAGCAATGATGCTACTGATTTATGGGGGGGGGGCGGTAGGAGTTGTTCTTCTAATTTCGTGGCAGTAGTAATACTGATACCATTATGGTGATTTTGATAGCAGTGGTTCTGTTAATAAACAAATGAATGATAAATATCAAATGTAACGAATTGCTGTGGTAACCTCAGGGTCAAATCCTCTGGGGTTTCTATTGTCCAGATCAATGCATCCAAATTTTCTAATGTTCTTTAAACAATGTCAGGGGAAATATCTTTGCTGCTTCAAGTTAGTATAATGGTTCTCATCCTAGGTTTCTGATTTGCTCATTTTCAGAAGGTTTCACGAATGTCTGAATATCTTGAAGATTGAAGATTCTTTCATCGGTACAACTTTGGTGCCAAACAAAATTCTCTGTGTCGTACTGTCTGACTCTAACTCGTTTATCAAACTGACTAAAAACAGCTGTGCATTGCAATTCATACCAAAGTTAGTGGTCGGTTAGTGGGATATAATCTCTATTCATTTGCCAATCAATGCTTGCCCTGTCGATTCTCGCTGGCAAATGATTGGTGAACCGTCTATGCCAGACCAGCTGACCTCAATTAGACTTTCCAAGGACAAATGTGATCTCATATAAAATCTCTTAGTTAGGGTCAATGGGTCAATGGGTCAACTCTCTTGGGTTGGCATTTTATTTTGTCATCAATTGAAATCTTAAAGCAAATTTACATTTTCTCTTCATTCAGAAACCAATCTTAATCTAAAACAATTAATTTTTGCTTGGTCCTTGTGTTCAATCTATTATTCAGCCAACACACATATACATCCACCCTGATATCGCCTAGTGGATGCATCTAATATAATCAGAGCCTGTAATTATTATAGCAATTAGCGGATGGCTTCAGTCCCACCCAGCTTGGGAGGTGAATCCCCTGGGGCTAGCTACACCGATAAGGCACCAGGGTTCCACTCAAGCAGTAGCATCACAGTGGGCTTTTGTCCAATGGGTCAGACATCAAAAAGAACTGTCATAATTTTTTCTCCACTGATTTTGGAGGAAGAAAGCTATTGATGACAAAGAAACAAACTTTACTTTATATATTAGATATACATAGACAATCCATAGCAAGAAAATTTTTAAATTTTTCTTTTTTTCCCCCTCTTTTAGATACTTTTTTATTTTGATATTTAAATGAAAGAAAGATTCCAGCTGTAACATGGGCAGAATTAATGACCAGTTGTGCAGAACATTCTTTTCGTTTTAGACATCTGTTGGCTGACCAGTGGGTTTCATCCTCTTTTTTTATGCTGAAAACAAAAACAATTCTTATCTGTTTTGCTTATGAGAAAAAACAAAAAACAAAAAAGAAAAAACAAAAAATAGAACATGTTTGTAAATAGCATGTGACAATAGGTATAGAAAATAAAACAAAAATCTATTTTCTCATCGGTTGATTAGGTTATATATATATATATATATATATATATATATATATATATATATATATATATATATATACCAGTTAAAGTACCCATCTTCACCATATGAATCTAATTTATAAAAATCACTATGTCTGTCTCCATTTTTTTTTCAAACTGCATCTCTTCTGAGATGCTAGGATACAGAGCAGCGCAAGGCAGGTCAAATGATTGTATTTTTTGTGAGCCATTCTTTTATGGGTTTTTAGCCGGAAAAATAGCTTCTCAGGGGTCAAAATTGAAAAAAAACATTGAAGCTTGGCAGGCGTAAGTCAACTTACAGTGCTCTTGTATGCATGCGTAAATATACATTTATACATTATAGTCGGTTCATTTTTAACTATTTCTTATTTGAACTATCATTAGATAGCTAAAATGGTAATAACTGGAGCGCCATATGTTTTAGTTCAATTATAGCTGATGTCACCCAAGTCTTATATTATCTTTAACTTTTGAAATCATTACTATATATTGGGTGCAATATAATATATATATGATAATCGATAGAGAATTGACTTCATAATATAAATACGAAATCTGCATAAATTAAAATATTATATTTTAGCATATTTTACAATTGGGCAACAGCAAGCGCCCAGATAGTATAACATATAAACTTATTTTGTTGGATTGTAATATTTAGATGTAACGAGAGAAAAACGAATGTACACTTATCTAAGGCAATGGCAGAAACATTAGAAAAAGACATCAAGTTCGTCATTAATGGGGCTGTAAGATATATGCCAGCATTTAATGCTACTAAGACTAAGCTTCTTTCCTTTAACAATTACAAAACGACTTTTCAACCATCGATGCAACTTAGCCGTTACTGTCGCAAATGGACAAACAAATAACACAAATCTATATATTTATGAAAGTGAAAGTGTCTCTGTGTGTGTGTATGTGCGTGTGTGTGTCTGTCTGTCTGTCTGTGTACATTTCCCTACGCAATAACTCTGTCAATTTTTAGTCTACAGACTCGAAATTTGATATACAGGGTACTGAGATTTGGGAAAATCTTTGTAATCGGTTTTTGGTCAGAAATTTGGCTGTTAAGGGGTCAAAGGTCAACAATTTGACCTTTGAGAACTCTACCAAACTCCTCCGACAATTTTGGATCTAAACACTTAAAGTTTTAGATATAGGTACCTTGGACATGGATCTAACTTAATAACTTAATTTGAGTCCAAAACAATAAATGTTAAGGGGTCATAATAGGTGTCAAAGTTTAAAAATATGACCATTTTTTTTTTTTTTTTTTTGCTCAACATACACTTCCAAACACCCAGGCAACGCCGGACTGGAATGCTTGTGAATAACTAAAAATCTAGGTCGACATTTTTTTCTTTTTTCAACAAAACGTTTTTATTATGGTAATTCACGACACCACTTAAGAGAAGTCTCTCACTGCCATATGTCCACTTTAGCCGGGCATACATTTTTCCTTCTCTCCACTGCACACCGGGCACAGTCGGCAAATTTTCATCTGCAACTTCCCACATCCATCTCCTTCGGCGTTGACTTTCTCTCTGATACAAGCATGGGTTGCATTCTTTCTCCTTTCTTCCTTTCCTCTTCTTGTGTACACTTTCTAATTTGCATATGTGCGTTTTTCTGCTACTACTGCTGCTGCTAATCTCTTCACATGCCAGCCATCTTTCGCTGCTGCCGATACTTCCCACATGCTCACACGCACTATATTACATCTATATCCATGACTAATAACTAGAGCTTTGACAACAGCATATTCTTTTCATTGTTTTGCCTCTTGATTAGATATCCATTAATATCTTATATGTTTTTATATAGACGGATGTGGTTCTCGGTTGATTAAGTGTGTATAACTGTGTCGGGTGTATACCCGAGAGTCAAAAGAATGAAAAGAATATTCTGTTGTCACAGCCCTACTAATAACACCCTACCTTAGAGCTCATCCTTCAAACTCCGCGACTTAATATCCACAGGCAACATGAACTGGAACGAATACATTGAAAACATTGCAGAGTCTGTTGCAAAGATGATGGTTTCCCTCTACCCTGCTAGAAAATTACTCACACATGAGAGTAACCAGTTAACATTTTCATACAAGCATGGGTTTCACATGCATTTTTTTTTTGCTTTGTATCAGAATCTTCAAAAACTTTTGTCATAAAGAGATTCGATTATGATTTTGTTTCTTGCTAAGGGTTTAATCAATAACGATACAAACTGAACATCTGAGTGTGCCAAGTTTGAATTCAGTCAGTTCTATAAAACCACTTTCCTTTAGGGATGTTGGCAACTTTCACATGGGGACTCCACAAGAATGCCAGCAACAGAATCAGAGAGGCGCTGGTGGCTAAGTGGTTAATGATATGGACTGATGAACTAGATGTGTAGCATAGCTTGGATGGCTCTATGCAAATGCATACGAAATGACGTCACCGGTAAAGAAAAGAAAGGAGAAAAAAGATGATCACGTGAGAGACGTGCAGCATTGATTGAAATAACGTGCAAGATCACGTGGGGGACGTCACGGCTGTAATAGTGAAGAAATAAATGTTGTCAAAAAGAAAAAGCAAAGTTTTTTTCTATTCTTTGTCCCCTTTGCGACTGAGCATACGTGTTGGTTCTTTTTTTTTTTTTTTTTTTTTTTTTTTACTATTACAAAATTATAGCGGAAGAATGGATGAGCGTGTTTGGATTAGTAGTTATAGAACAGTTGAGGTAACAGGGTCAGTTCAGGAAAGGTGAAAGAGAGGTGGGGGAGAGGTATGTGTAATAATGAGGAGGAGGGGAAAGAAAGAAAGACAGAGAGACGGATTGAAAGAGATAAAGAAGAGAAAATTTTAATATAGATACACCCTTTTTAACCTCTTAGAAGAGGTTAAAATGGCTGTGTGTCTCTCTCTATTTTTTATATAGCCTCGGGCAATGCCAGGTAACCCTACTAGTTATACATAAATGTAGATATAACATAAAAGAAATGATTTGTTCGATTTTAACATAAATCAACTAAAGATTTGACTGAGAAATGGACAACGTTGCATGTTTAGTGGAAAGTATAGTGGCAATGCTGTCAATTGGGAAAATATTCAGCTCGAGTATTGACTACCTAAAACTTGTTTTCTCAACTTAGAAAAGTTATTACCTCTTTAAATTGGGGGGGGGGGAGACTGGAGTTAATGCTAAGAAATAAAACCACTTGAAATCGTAGAAACATCAAAATTTATGTCAGATACGAGATGCCCTTCTCAGTAAGTTTTTATGCCCAGTGATAAAACAGCCATTTACTTTTGAGTAGACTGACTGTGTGATCTAACCAGAATTAGACTAATTATATATATGTATATATGTGTATACGGCTTAATCACGCTGATACACTGGTTCTCGTTGGGTCACCATAGTTAAGCAACAGTGAGCCTGGTCAGTACCAGATGGATGACCATTTTGCAATATGCCTTAAAATCCTTAAACGTGTCTCTTTCTCTCGAGATCCCTTAACATGTCTCTCTCTCTCAAGATCACTTAACATGTCTCCCTCTCTCTCTCTCTCTCTCTCTCTCTCTCTCTCTCTCTCTCTCTCTCTCTCTCTCTCGATCCTTTAAAGTGTCTCCCTCTTGAGATCCATTAACGTCTGTCTGTCTGTCTGTCTGTCTGTCTCTCTCTCTCTCTCTCTATATATATATATATATATATATATATATATATAGAGAGAGAGAGAGAGATATATATCCCTTAATGTGTCTGAAGGTGCTGTATGTAGGAGGACACTGACACCTCCTTACAAGAACTGCAAAAACCTAATGTCGTCATCTCCTCTGGCAGGGATATAGTAGTGATTGGGAATCTTTGTGAATTTGATATTCATATGAAGCTTTCTCCTTTGGAGGAAGCCAGTTGAACCCGCATAGGATGGGTGCTGCTTCAGTACAGTACTGTATATATGTGTGCCATCAAAACGGGCAAAGGATGTCAGTTGGGTTTCTGTTGGTCTCAGAGATAGATGATTTTTTAGACCTTAAGCTGATGGATTCACTGGTCAACAACAAATTTGTTGCCTACTTTTTTTTCAGCTGATTTAGGACGAATCTGATGTCTTCTTGGCTTGACTTCATGAACGAAGATCCTATGAAGGGGGTTGTCCACATCGACTGCAGGCTCGCTTGTGGCTGATGAGCCCGATGCAGGACAAGAAGGTTTGGCCGAAGCGGCTGCAGTCAAAAGTCACGTCAGGTACGGCTGAGGCTTCTCAGATCTGATGTACTGAATCAAAAAATCATATTAGTTTTGCTCAATCAGCATGCACGAAGAAGGACTGGCCTGTGTGGGAGGAATTTGTGCCTTGCAAAGAAAGGAATGTCATCAACGACTCTCTGGTAGACAGGAGAATGGGACGTTTCGAAAGCTTCCAAAAATTGGAACTATGCATGTGCAAACATACGTTTATAGTTTTAAGTGCGTTAATTTGTAAAGTTTTTATATGCATGTGTATTCTTAGGTCAGATGGTAGCAGATATTGTTAGAAAACTAAATGTTTTGGTTTTGATTCTAGCTAATAGCACAAAAGTTATATTATGTTTTTTTACTTTTTGAAATCATTACTATATATTGGGTACAATATAATAATCAACTGAGAATTGGGTCTATAATAACACTGGTCAACAACAAAAAGGTTGTCTACGTTTTTCAGCTGATTTAGGGTGAATCTGATATGCTGAATCCAAAAGTCACATTGGTTTTGCTCAATATGGTGAAGACTTTGAACTATGGCCACATGTCGTTTTTTTTTTTTTTTACATTTTTGTTCACATGTATACATGTGTGGAACATTTTAGAAGAAGTTGATGGGGGTAAAATGCCATGCCGAACAATTGTTTTGCTTGGAAATGATTATTTTAATGACAAGAAATATTCAGGTCTGATAGTTCTGGACTATTCTGTTAAAAAGGGATCAGTTTGAAATCATAAAACCTCAATACCTTCCAAAAATTGGTGCTCAATATACACGAAGAAGAACTGGCCTGTGCAGGAGGAATTGGTACCTTGCAAAGAAAGGAACGCCATAAACGACACTCTGGTAGACAGCGACAGAATACGCTTCCCACCGCTGCACATCAAGCTTGGCTTAATCAAGCAGTTCACCAAGGCTCTGGACAAGGATGGTGACTACTTCACTTACTTGTGCCAGGCTTTACAAGGATTGATCATGGAGAAGTTAAATGCTGGCATTTTTGATGGTCCTCAAATCTAGCAGCTCATCAGAGATCCAGAGTTCAAAAACTCAATGAACACAGTGGAACTGGAAGCATGACAGGCATCTGTTCTGACAGTGAAGAACTCTCTCTCTCTCTCTCTCTCTCTCTCTCTCTCTCTCTCTATCTCTCTCTCTCACTCTCGCTCTCTCTTTCTCTCTCTCTCTCTCACTCTCGCTCTCTCTTTCTCTCTCTCTCTCTCTCTCTCTCTCTCTCTCTCTCTCTCTCTCTCTCTCTCTCTCTATGCAATTTACTATATTATTTTAGACTAATGTATTAACTTTTGATGGGGTGTAGTATAGTATCTTTTCTGCTGTTATCAGACTGTCCCTCCAGGCATTACCTCCTCTTTGGGGATAGTGTAGTGTATCTTCATTTGTAATGATACCATTCTTTCAGGCATTAAATGCTCTTTTTATGTACAGTAGTTCTGGTTGACCGATTTTTCCAGACTCCGGACAAGGATGGTAACTTCTTGTGCCAAGCTTTTCTAAGGTTCAATGATGGAGAAGTTGACCTTTGACAGTCCTCAGATCTTGCAGTTCATCAGACATCCAGAGTTTGTAAAACTCAATGAACAAAGTGGAATTGGGAGCGTGGAAGGTATTAGTTCTAGCAGTGAAGAACTTTCTTGGCAACGATAAAGTCAGAAATTATGCAGAACTTGTCAAAAACATGATGGCTGTTTTCAGAAATCTGGGTTGCATTTTTTCACATATGAACCGGTTTCTTGGGAACCTGGGTTCAATGAGTAATGAGCAGGGGAAGAGATTCCATCAGGACCTGAAATAGATGGAGACCAGGTATCAGGGTCGTTGGGTCGCAGTCACGATGGCTGATTTCTGTTGGAATCTGAAAAGAGATTTCTCTGCTGCTGAGCATTCTAGGAGTTCAAAGAAACAGAAGTTTAAGCCCTGAAGTTTGAACAATAGTGAAGCAACATGCAATTCATCGATACCCAGTTTGCAGTAATCGATGTTTCTGTCAGGTAATCAATATATGTTGTTGGCAAAACATATTTTTCTCTTAAAAAATATATTTAGGTGATATTTGTTGACATAAATCAGCTGATAATGCCACAAAAAAATGTAATCGATTTTGACACAAGATCTGATTTATTTTTTTTTTTTTTACATCAACTTAGCACAAAAACCTGACCTGATGAATAGAAACGGATGTCATTTTCTGATTCGGCAGTCCAAAAATATCCTACAGCAGTTGAAGAAATCTAGACAACATTCAAAAAGCATAAAATTGTTGCCTAGTGTTATTTGTGTTGTGTTGGAAGATAGTTTTATTTATTTATTTTTTTTTTTTTATAGTCTGTCGTAGTTAATGATCATTGTAATCTCATAATAAAATATTGTTGCTTGTTTTTAACATAGTTAAGATGTAAATATATACAATGCTGCATATTTAACTGGGATTCATAGACACATGCTGCAGACGATATGCCTACAATGAGAGAAATACTTAGCTAAGAGAAGAAAACACCGAAACATATCTATATGAATATAAAACTCAAATGACCTTGTAACCCAACATCCGGTTCACGACTTCCGGTTGCACATCTGTACATAAGCATAAACCCATAACAGCGTAAATAAATAAACACAAATCGCTGGACCGGTTTCGTTCGAACAAACTGACTTCCTTAGAAAAGAGAATATCTTAAAATTATTGATTAAAAAACTTCAAGATATGGGAAATAAACGCAAAACGTGATTACAAATAGTACGTATAATCATCGACCTGTTTCATATATACGATATATTTTATACTAAATAATCAACGCGACAATAAAACGTATTGTTTTACTGTGTACGTTTTCAGCGTCACATATTTTTTTTTTTTTTGCTTTTAAACTATCCAAATAAACAATCGTTAACACTTTCTGCTTTTCTTTTACATTGTTCATTTCCGTGTTACATTTAAATTATTTTAACGCAATTTTCTTACAAATAAATTTACTTTAATACATTGACAACCATAAGAACATTTTACAACGGCGATTTACCCACCGCCTTCCTCTTTTTTAATTTGTTCTCCATTTCTTAATACACCTTTCTTAAAAAACATTCATACATTTTCTTCTACACTATCAACATAAATAACCCCGAAAATATGTTTTTTTTAATTGCGTTACAAATAAATAACCAACACGACCATAAAACGTATTGTTTTACTGTGTAAGTTTTCAGCGTCCCAATTGTTTTTGTTTTTTCGCATTTGAACTAAATAATATATGAACATTTGAATTTAACTTTAAGTATTATGGTATCTGTTCAGTGCACATTTACCTATAAGTATGGCAAACCACTTATAATTCAATGGCTGTAAGATTTTTTTTTTTTAAATAAACAATTATAAACAGAACGACTCATAGAAATCTATCTATATTCTTTTTTCATTTTAATATACTTTCATAGAAATGTTTCTGTTATATCACAAAAAACTATTTTCTTTATGTCACAAGTCTCACACACATACATTAATTCCATAACTAATATAACGTACTGACCCAACGGGTCACGGGTAGTCTAGTGTGTGTGTGTGTATATATATACTAGCAGTTCAGCCCGGCTTTGCTCTGGCCCTATGAATTGTTCATAACTTTATGTGCATAAATATATATATTAAAAACTTTGATTCATGTCCAGTTAACCTACATCTAAAATTTCAGGCGTTTAAACCCCAAATTGGCGGAGGAGTTTAGTAGAGTCTGCAAAAATCTACTCTTTCAACTTTGATTTCTTGGCAGCAAAATTTTCGCCGCAAAACTGATTAAAAAGCTAGCTGCATGTCTGAATACCCTTTATGTAAAATTTCAAATGTTTAGACCCAAAATTTGTTGAATAGTTTGCTCTTTTTAATCGGTTTCCAAGGGGTCAAAGTTCAAAAGATTTGACCTTTGCTATATATATATATATATACAGTATAACTTAATTAAATCTACTCGTACTTGTTAGGTATTTATTACCCAAGTTATCATCTACAGAAATCATACATTTATGTAGAATACAGTTTCTTTTAGTTATTCAGTGAATGAGCCTCATTGCAGTTTCTATTTCCATCGATTGAGCTCTCGGGCGCTGCCATTGTATTCCATAAGCGATCAGGAAAATTTACAATTTCTTGGTTCTGTAACTTCTTTATGATTCTATCTCTTTGGAGTGACATTGCTTGCAAAACATAGTTGTCACTAAAGTAAGGACTTTTTTCTATAAATTTTATAACCGTCTCAATAGACTTTTCTGCATCATCCCATGATATTGCTTCATCAGAGTGTTCTTGGTTATTTACATTAGGGTCAAGAGAATGGGAGCTGTCGCTATTTTCATCACCATTACTGCCTTCAGGATATTGATCAGTAGTTTCCTCATCTTGTTGCACTCACATTTCAACATCATTTGCATTAAGTGATTTAAGAACAGTGTGGTTGGTCGGTAACCGTTTGGCTTCAAGAATTTTTTCTAGACCAGATGTATTTTTTCAGTTCAGAAGCCTTTGGCGCTGGGCATAATTTACCCCATGCTTTTGTTAATGTGCTTGCTCGAACTTAATTCCATGCACTTGCGAGAGAAAATATGGCATCTTTAATAGTAAAATGGTGCTGAAAATCGCTTATACTCACCGTACTATTTATCATATTCATCATGAAATCATTTCTGTAGAAACATTTTAAGTTTCAAATAATCCCTTGATCCATAGGTTGGATGAGAGAAGTTACATTAGGTGGTAAGTAGTACACAAAAATATTCCCCCAAGACGACACTAGTTCTGATTCAGGAGGGTGTGCTCTACAATTGTCCAACAGAAGCAAGCACTTTGAATCAGGTTTACCTAATTCAAGAAAACGCCTCTGAACAACTGGCACAAATTCTTGCAAAAACCATTTTTTAAACAACTGTTGATTAATCCATCCATTTCGTGAAGAACAATAGGATACTAGCAAAGACGAAACTCCTTTTAATGCTCGGGGATACTTTGATTTGCCGATGACAAGAATCTTAAGTTTATGAGTTCCAGAAGCATTAGCACATAACATCACTGTTAGTCTTTCTTTATTTAATTTGAATCCTTTTATTTTCTGCTCCTCGGATCCGGCTAATGTTTTTGTAGGTAATCACTTCCAATTTACACCACTTTCATCAGCGTTGAAAACATCCTCTGATGTTAAACCATAATCGGCAATTATCGTCTTGAATTTGTCACAATAATTTGATGCTGCGTGTGTATCAGCAGACTGTTGTTCGCCTGACATTGTTAATTGTCTTATACCATGTCTACTCTTAAAGCTCCTAAGCCAGTCTTCACTGAATTTCATATCTTCTGCGATATTCAACTCTTCCTTAAGAGATTTTGCTTTAGCAATTAACATGGGCCCAGATATTGCTACACTTTCATTCCGTTTTGCTACAAACCACTCATGCAATATTCGATCGAATCCAACTTGCTTTGGTCTGTGAAGAGTCCTTCTTTTGACATGTCTTTTATTTGAAGAGAAAGGAGCAGCCTTCAATATTTCCTCCTTTTTCTCTTTGATGTAAAACAGTGTACTTCTTCCAATCTTATAATCTCTAAATATAACGCTATTTTCAACTCCAGCATCTAATTTTTCTATAATTTGACGTCAGTGTCACTTGTTTTCTTTTAGAGTTGCAAGCCATTGTGATGGGTTGTTTTACACTATTTTAAATATAGCAATCTGAAAAAAGAAAAATTTACAGTTAATGTCAATTAATTATCAATAGCTAATCTACATTAATTACACAGTACCAATATTAACATTTCTGCGCAATATCTGACTAAACCATGTAAACAGTTTTACTGCAACTCCACATCAAATATGCTAATACAATTTCAATGACGAGACAGTTCAAGTTTAGAGAAAGTCCAGGTTTAGAAGAAGCCCAAATGAGAGGAAGTCTAAATTAAAGGAGTTTTACTATATATATATATATATATATATATATATATATATATATATATATATATATATATATATATATATATATATATATATATATATATATATTTAAATTGTAATTCAATGAATTTCAAAAAACTCTCATTGAAATGAAATGAAGTGGTTGAGTTTCATATCAAAGAATTTTTATTATTCTAAGCAAGACAAAGAATGTTTTAGAAAGTTTATCTCCTTAACCTATAGGGTTTCGATGTCTACCATCTCATCAGAGGAGTGAAAATATTAGCAAATAGTTATAAAGGTATGCACCCTATTTGCTAAAGTCAGTGAGACATGGAAAGTCAAAGTGAAAACATTATATTTATCAGAAGTTCTGTGGCAGGAGTATTCTTGTCTTGCTTAGAATAATAAAAATTCTTTGATATGAAACTCACCCACTTCATTTCATTTCAATGAGAGTTTTTTGAAATTCATTGAATTACAATTTAATTTATTTGCTCAATCTTGAATATCAAGCAATTCTCGTTTAGATGGGATAACTTATAGAATATTACTGCCAGTAATATTTTGTAAACCTACAATCTCACGTTTACATAACCACTGATTGTTAAATAAAAAACTACTCCGAAGTATATATATATATATATATATATATATATATATATATATATATATATATATATATATATATATATATATATCGATTATGAAAAAAAAAAGTACACCAATATAAAGTTGATTCTACACTTAATAATCAGTGGAAATTTCATATTGATTGGATAATTACTTGATTTTAGGGAGATTTTTAAAGAAAGACTCCGTCAAAAAATATTTACTCCCTCCTTTCGTTTTGGCCGTGTCTGGATTTAACGGTTGAAATATAAGACAAGTACAAATTGATTTTGATAAACATTTCTATTTATCAAAATAGAATTGATTTTCTTTTCTTTTTTTCTTTTTTTCAAATTTTCAAATAATAAAATATTCTTATTCAGGAAATAAAGACAGATTTTCTTCTTCTTCTTCTTCTTCTTCTTCTTCTTCTTCTTCTTCGTTTTCTAAATTTTGAAATTAAACGTGTGAAATAATGTCTTACAAGACGAGACCATGTTCTTTTAGTTTGTTGAAATTTTTTGATGGGGGTTGGAGTTAAGGGGGTACGAGCTTTTGAGTGTTAATTATTTTGTACTTTTACCTGTAAAGTTATGACATGTTATTACGCACACTTAAAAAAAAAAAAAAAAAAAAAAACTTCAAATTTCTTATCCTCGATCCAGGCAGCGATGAGTAGTTTTGCTAGTATATAGTAGGTAGAGGAGAGGTGGGGGGAGAAGTGATCTTTTCTTTGCCATTGCCAAGACGTAAAGCAATTCAGGTTTGGGTGGGGAGACCAGAAAAGTGACGAGAAAATTTAGTCGTTCAGTGTTTTGGCGGTGGTGGCATATGTGTCTACTTTGAGAGACACAAAAACAAACACAACAAGCCTAGTGGGTAAAAATAGTTATCAACCACCTTCTGCGTTGTTGTTGTTGTTGTTGTTGTTGTTGTTGAACCAGAAAAAGAAAAAAAAAATTGTGTAAATACTTCAACACCCTCCACCTCCTGTCAATGAACTTGAGCTGTTTTTGCGAGTAACTAAAGTGTATACGTGTATACTATATAGATATATATATGTTGTTGTTTTTTTTAAACATAACTTAAATAGGTGAAAAGAAGGAAAGATGAGATAAAGGGAGGTGTGGGGTAGATAAAACGATTTGTTAGTAAATACGGGTACTTGTCGGTGGAGGAGGAGGTGGGTAGAAATTACAAAACCATAAACAGAGAAAGAGGGAAGAAAAAAAATAGAATTAAAACAAGAGAGAGAAAAGGTAGAGGAGACCGAGGCGGAGGGGGGGGCATTTAAGAATGAGAAAGATAAATAGAGAGGGGGGAGAGGGGATCAAAATACTGTTCTAAGGAGATCATCTTCCCTCTTCATGTCAATAATTTTCCCCCACTCTTTATCCGTGCCTAAATCAAAACGTAGATTCCATGAACAAAACTTCTTTCTTAGAACTGCACGCCTGTGGAACTCTCTGCCGCATGCCTGTTCACCCCCCCCCCCGAATTCAACTTGGATGTCTTCAAGTCCAACATAAACAAATTCCTGATGAACCGCCCCCTTAAGTAAGACACTTTATCAAATCTCCAATACTAACTATTACTACGATACTATACCAATGATTACTGTACACACAATAACCCTTATCCCCAAGTGGGTTCTGGGCCTTGATAAGTGGTGACCTTCATGTAAAAAAAAAAAAAAAATATCATTATCCATCGAATATTTTTATACAATTTTAATTAATTCTTAGTGATGGAACAATTCAAAAAATTTTTCCTGATTCCGGTACAATTACTGATTCTGTTTTAAATTCCCGATTCCAATACAATTACTGATTCTGATACTTTTAAAATCAATAAATATTTAGCTGTAGGGTTGTTTTTCTTTAGCTTACCATAAAAACTCGTGTGATATATTTTCATGAACATAAAAAATACACTTGTGCGAGTGATCTATAGATTTTCAATTCGTTTGTAGCTTAAAATCAATATAAATGACATTAACTATTTTTATCTTTAGTAGCAGTCATGGAAAATTAAGTTTTAAACAAAAACAAACCAAATAATAAACAATTACAAGACTTGTTTTTGGCATCAGAAAGTAGGCAAAATTTTCTCTGAATCCGATACCTTAAAAAGTTATGATTCTGATTCCTTAAAAAGTTATGATTTTCTCGATTCTGATTTCAATGAATCATCCTAACACTATAAATTGTATTTTTCACATGACCTATCTAACATTCGACCAAACAAAAATATTTGAAATGAATGCACATGTTTTTAATTAACATATACATCTATTTAACATTAACTGTTTCAATCTGAGCCTGTACAGTTCTAGGAGGTCCACACTCCTAGGCTTTGAAAAGGAGTTATTTTATTTATAATCACCTGAGGTTCCTTTACCAGGGAACACCGATGAAGTTGCCCAGGCATTTTTCACAGGCCAGAATACTCTTCCTTTAGGGCGCTGGCTCTTCAATCCCATTTTCCGACCCTTGTGTCACACCATCCTGCCCTGAGAGGGAGATAAATAACTCTGTCTCATTAATCCTTATTGAGTGGCTTTTAGCCTTGATAACTGGTGACTCAGTAATAAAAAAGATCTGGAGTTTTTGTTAAAGAAAAGTTGAAATGAATCTGCTGACAAGGGATAAATAGTTTGTGGAATTTCATGCGACTTTGTATGCAATCTTTGTGGAATCTCTAAGAATCTTTTAAAATATTTGGAATCTTTTGTATATGATCTACTCCTAATCTCCTGGCCAAACCCCATATTCAACAAGGTTTTCATATACTTCTAAAAAAAAAAAAAGAAAAAAGAAAAGAAAAAATCTAAAGCTATGTTTTTTATAATTGTTAGAATCTTTCGGAACCATTAAAATATTATGGAATCTTATGCAATCTCTGGAATCTTTCAGAATCTTCTGGAATCTTTTGTAAAGTAATGCATTCATAAAGAAATTATCTAAAAGCTCGAAGACACGATTTAGAAGGGTAGAAATGATGTGTAATCAGGAGGGTTTCATATTGATAATTCTAATTTTCTTACTGCCCCCCCCCTTTCCCAATTTTCAGAGAGAGCTTAAAATAAATTACATTCGCTTTTTCTGTTATTCTCTCTGTCAGCTAGTCTAAAAAGATTTCATATACTTCTAAAAAAGCTAAAGATATATTTTCATTATTATTAGAATCATTCCAAATTTTCTCGAATCTTCTGGAATCTCTGAAATCTTCCGAAATCATTAAAAATCGTGTAAAAATATCAAGTTTACCCCTTGTATACCAATCATGATATACTGATGCTAAAACTTATGTTTGCAAAAGTTCCCTGCAGACTGCAATATGGTCGTCTTCAAGTCTTATTAAGCCGACCTTTTAACTAACCAAATTCTATCCATTCCATTCATCGCTTTCAATCCTCTCATCATATTGTTCATCACTCAATTTTACAATCTTTATACCAGTGGGCACAACTAGTGCGTTAAATAAAGTTCTTTTAGAGAATAACTTTTAGAATGTTTACTTTTAAATTGAGAATTGAAAACCATTTTGCCCGTCGATCAAATCGTCTGCATGCCGATATTTCACGCCTAACTGGTCGATCATAAAATAAGTTAAAAAGAAAAAGGAAAATTTTTTTTAGAAAAAGCAATACGTTTGAATCAGTATTTCTGTAGTGATACTGAGAAGCGATTCAGACAAATGCTAAAAAGCAAATGTCTCTAATTAAGTAACACAGCGCGTATGAACGCGTGTGAAAATAGCAGCAGCAGCAGCAGCAGCAGCAGCCGAAGGATGAATGACTAGCGAAGGTATTAGCAGCAGCAGCCGTTTGAAAATGTATGCAACTTAACAAGTGTTTACAGGCAACATTGATGTGTGGCCGCACTTTTAAGCTAGTGTTGAGACGGCGGGGTTTTGTTAATCTCATGGCAGACGAAATGAATAGTAAAAAAAAAAAACAAAAAAAAAACAAGAAGCATTCATTGCTTGAAAGTAACAGTAATAATGCCTTTTGCTAAAACGGAAAGAAAAGTAGAGTCGGATTCATTTATTTTTGTTTATTTTGTTCCATTGAGACGGTACCGGACAGCGTGAGGGTCCAAGAGAGGTTTGAATTCTAACAAACACGGTTCGAGCGTAACGGCCATATGTGTTCGCTTGCGCATACAACAATGGTCACCGCTTATAACAGAAGGAATTGCATTGCATGATATCCAGAAAACTACTTATTTGCGGAAAATTTAAATGCGATATTCGTTTTCAGTATACACGAAAACTTGTTTAAGCCGTCATTTCAAAGGAAAACGTTAAGGTGGAAACCAAGTAAAAATTTACCTTGGCCACGTTACTAGCCTCTTTCTTTCTCTGCTTGTTTGAATTTACTATCTTCTTCATTTCTTAGTAAGTTTTGGCATGAACGTGTGAACTAAAAACATTTTTAACCAATGAAAATTGTTTCACCAGGACAAGGTAAACTAACGTACACACATACACAATGCCACGCTGCCAAATACTCACATACTCATGTAAGTAATCGATATCTTTGTGGAAAGAATTCTGACTACAAAAATACCAGGGAAACCAATGCCAACACTAGAATCTTCGGATTTATATGATACTAGCCGAAACAATTCGATTAAAGAAGGAAATAGTCAGATTTTATCCTGTGTGTGTGAGAGTTTCCTATGGACTCTGAAACAGCTGGACTGAGTTCTTTTTTAAAGTTTCACGCGAATATATTTTGTGTCTGGGAGTGTTTTTAGATATTGTTTTGTATCGGAATGCCTCCAATAAATATTGAAAATCAATAATAGAAACAATTCGATTAAAGAAGGAAATAGTCACATTTTATCTAAAGTAGCCTACCATCACAAGTGCATTTATCACAGCACAAGCAGAAGAGACGAGCATATAAAATCAACAGTAGGTTCTTTCTTTCATAAGAAAGGGACACGTTCGAAATTAAGAGGTACGTGGAAAATGAATGCCGATGCTCAAAATGTATAAACATTTTGACCCCTCCCTTTACTTAAAAATTCACCAAAAATCAGGAAATTAACCAATTTTAATGAAATTTTCAGTATTTATCAAATAATGATCGCGGAATATATTGAGGATATTGAATGAATTTATTTTTGCTTTTTTATGAAAATAAAGCATCGTAAATTATAACAATTAAAAAAAGTAATTTAATTTTTACAGAAACATTAGGAAAAAAGCCCCTAAAGTCCGTATTAATGAATTCGAAACTCAAAGAAAAATTAATTTGTCGAACTACTGATATTATCATTGAATTAAGCATTGTTTATTTAATATTTTCACATAAAAAATTATAATAGCAAAAAATATTTCTCCTTTTTATTTTTAAATTACAGGTTTCGCATAATTTTTATATGTAAGATTTTAATATTTTCCTTGCTTACATGAATGTGAAACTTTCGGCATAACATAATTTTTTATATAATCTTGAACAATAATTTAAAAAAAAAAATAATTTAAAAACAGAAACATAGAAAAATAATTAAATCAAAAAATGGTAAAAATGATACAAACGTTCAGGATAGGAATGTACAGATGCACGCCTGGGGAAAAAGAAAACTAGCACCCCTACCTACTTTTAATTACATGACGTCATTTTCAAAGAGCCATTTTGGTCTTCCGTATAATCCGTGTTTACAAAACTCCCGTTTGTTGCGATTTTGCGAAGAGCAGAATCCTTCGCTTTTTGGGCTAATTAAGCTACTTTTTTTTTTACAAACAAGGTGTCTTTTTTTTTTTTTTTTTTATTTAATTCAATATCTTAGGACTTTACCTTACTAATTATATTTGAAATAAACCCAGAAAACTAATATTTATCTTTTAAAGGATTTTTACAAAGAATTTATTTAATTTCAAAATTTAGCTGAATTGGTTAGCTCGCTGTGAAAACATTTTTCATAACTTAAAAAAAAAAATTTTTTTTTTTACGTGTACAAATATTTTTTCCCCTTTTGAAAATTAACTCTGGTTTTTGATTTTTCAAATACAACGAAAAAAAGTATTCGGAAACCTACAAAAAATTATGATAAATCGGCTTTCAAAACTATGTAACCCTATCTTCATTCGTTCATTTTTGCCTGTACCTAGAAATTGTTGTTTCTGTTTGGAGCTCAATCGAACCATGCATTTAAAACTTTAATTCAGGCCATTATATAAAAAATGATTTTATAAAATCAACAGTAGATTCTCTACAGTGCAATGTAGATTACAATGTATTGTTGAATAAGTAACTTCAGGGAGGCATGTGAAGCTAAGCTTCCTCCCGATGTAACTGCAGTGCGTGGATCTCCGATTAGAGCAGGCGATCAATCGATTTGATTGAAAAAAAAAAGGTCGATTTCACCGATTTCGATGACAATAAAAAATCCGGGCAACGTCGGGCTCCCTGCTAATTTACAAATAAATACACATTTATCTTTATTATAGCAATGGAGAAACTAGTTGTTTCATCCGTTGGCCAAATCGTCCATTGGCCAAAATGTCCGCTCCAACCATTATAAACAAAGCCAGGTGTGCCGACTTCTTCCAACCAGAGCTTGTTGTTGTAACTGTAGAATTCTGTTTGCGACAATCTGGAGGCAACTTGTTTTACCTGCAACGTGAGTCACTCGCTTTCATATTAGAGCGCAAAAAGAAGATTCTCTGTGCCGCGTTAGAATTGCTCCGCGCACGTTTAACAATAATATAGAACACTAGGGACAGACACACGAACACAAGCTTTTGGTGGCGGCGCGTGGAGGGGGCTGCAGCTAAAAATAGACATTGCAGCTGGATAGATCGTGCGAGCGCTCTTCTACCAGGATAATAGGCAGGCGTAAAAATGACACCCACCCTTTTAAAAATATTTCCGAGTTTTTGAAAAAAACATTAAATTTTTAGATGATTTCTTTTTTTTTTTATAGACTTGTTTACATTTTAAGTGGGGGTTCAGTTGACTTCAATGTAATATGACCCACTGCTCAGTGCTCCACCTTCACCCAAGATAATAGGCAACCGTAAAAATGACACCAACTCTTTAAAATATTTGTGATTTTAGGTAATAGTCAGCTAGCGTCTTCCCTAATTTTCTGTGCGGCGATACCGGAACCGGTGGAACGGTTAGACAGTACCTTCGTTTTTTTTTTTGTTTTTTTTTTTAATCCAATATTTGTATTTTGAAGCGATTTATTGAAATAAAAATTTTTAAAAAAGGACGTGATTGACTGATTGTTTACCAGAGATTGTTATTTTCCCAAGGATTTCTGCTCAAGGGCTGATGAATGATTCCATTAAATTCTTATGAAATCCACCGTCCCAGGCTTCACTTTCTCACGCTTTGAAAAGAAGTTAGTTTATTGCTAATCGCCTGAGGTTCTCTTACCGGCGAATGCCGACGTAGCTTATCGAACAAGGTGTTCTTCTTCTGGAAATCCAGAAGAACACTTTTGCTTTTCAATCCCCACCTTGTGTCACGTTTTCCTGCAATGGCAGAGAAACAAGTAGCTCTTCATTAACTTTCTTAAATTTCTGTTCTATTATTTCGTAAAAAAATGTTTTCCGTTTGAAATATATATATATATATATATATATATATATATATATATATATATATATATATATATATATATATATATAAATATATATATATATATATATATATATATATATATTTATATATATATATATATTTATATATATACTTATATATTTATATATATATATATATATATATATATATTTATATATATATATTTATATATATATATACATATATATTTATATATATATATATATTTATATATATATATATTTATATATATATATATTTATATATATATATATATATATATATTTATATATATATATTTATATATATATATATTTATATATATACATATATATGTATATATATATACATATATATTTATATATATATATATATACATATATTTATATATATATATATATATTTATATATATATATTTATATATATATATATTTATATATATATACATATATATTTATATATATATATATTTATATATATATACATATATATTTATATATATATACATATATATTTATATATATACATATATATTTATATATATATATATATTTATATATATATACATATATTTATATATATATATATACACTTGTGCCCGATATTATTCATACCCCTCGGATCTTTGAGATTTCTATAAGAATATTGCTCAAACCAGAAGGTAGACAATATTAAAGGGATTTCAAACAATAAATCAAGCATAAGCATTTAATTTAAACTCAACAAATAAATAAATTATGCAAGTTTGAAACATTATACAAAGAAAAACAATAATGGCACTAGTTCAAAATTATTCATACCTCTCTTACTAATAGTCAATAGCATGCCCTTTATTCTTAATAACTGCCTGTAACCGTTTGGGATATTTATCAACAAGGTTTTTACAAGTATCAACACTGATTTTTGACCATTCTTCAATGCAGTAGTTCTCCAAATCCCTCAAATTTCTAGGTTTCCGCTTTTTAACCTCAGTTTTCAATATGTGCCAGAGGTTTTCGATAGGGTTCAGGTCGGGACTCTGGCTAGGCCATTCCAAAACATTAATTTGATTATCCTCAAACCATTTCTTGACTATTTTGGCAGTATGTTTTGGATCATTATCCTGTTGAAGGACCCAGTTTGGTCCTAAATGGAGCTTCTCCGCATCCTGTCTAATGTTTTTCTGGAGTATCTCCAAATATTGCTCCTTCTTCATGGTTCCATCTATCTTGACCAAACTACCTGGACCACTAGCCGAAAAGGAGCCCCAAAACATTAGGCTACCACCACCATGTTTCACCGCGGGTATGGTGTTCTTTGGGTTGTAAGCTTCTCCTTTCTTCCTTCAAACGTAAGAAGCATCCATATGGCCAAACAATTCAATTTTTGTTTCGTCAGTCCACAAAATACTTGAGAAAACGGACTCTGGAGAATTCACATGGGTCCTAGCAAACTTTAGACGTGCTGCAAGGTGTTTTCCGGTGTGCAATGGAGTCCTTCTTGGTCTTCTTCCTTTCAGACCATTTTCATGCAGAGTCCTTTGCAATGTTTGCCTTGATATTTTTATGCCAGAAGACTCCAGATTTTCTAAAATGTCCTTATTAGTGGTGGTTGGATTTGCATTAACACTTCTTACAATATTCCTGGTGGCTCTAGCAGACAGTTTCCTTTTCCTTCCTCTACCAATCAAGTTGTTTGTTGTGTGGTGGCTCTGGACTTTTTTGATGATGCTCTGTACTGTTGCTTTAGGGACCTCAAATTTCTTGGAAATTGACTTGTAACCTAAACCATCCTTATGTGAATTCACAATTTTAGTCCTAAGATCATTACTAAGCTCTTTTTTCTTCCTCATTCTAATAATTTTTATTCTTTTATTGGTTTTCAGTTGATATCATTTTAATTTCTGAAAAATGCAAAAAACGAAATGAAATTAATCAAAGGTTGTATAAAAGCATTCAAAATAAGAATCAAACAGAAAACAAACAGTCAGAAACTCGATTAATACTGAAAAAATAAGGGGGTATGATTATTTTTGAACATTGCAGATTTTATAAATAGCTGTATATTTCTTTTATTACAAGTATCCCGAGATTTTAAAATGACGAAAATGATCAGAAGAGGTTTATTAAGAATATGTATCAATATGGACGTAAACAATAAATTCTTACAAAAGTTACACCTAATAAACTCAATTTTCAAGGGGGGTATGAATAATATCGGGCACAAGTGTATATATATATATATATATATACATATATATTTATATATATATATATATATTTATATATATATATATATACATATATATATATATATATATATATATATATATATTAGTGATGGGATGATTCCAATATTTTCCCCGATTCCGTGCTAAATTCCCGATTCTGATACAATAACCGATTCCGATTCTGATTCTTTATAAATCTCTAAATATTTTACAATATGATTGTTACCGATTATCGCAAAAACACATGTTAAATATGCATGTTAAATATACATGTTAAATATACATGTTAAATATACATGTTAAATATGCAGCTATTTTCCTAAACCTCAAGATACATTTTTAGGGAGTGATCTATCGATTTTAGCTTTACTGGTATCTTAAAATCAATAAATATTTATTATTTTATCATTATTACCAGCAATGGAAGAGTTTACTTTAAACAAAATCAAATAAATAAAAAAAGACAATTAAAAGAATCGTTTTGGCATCGGAAAATAGGCACCAATTTTTCAGATTCCGATACCAATTCAGACACTCCCGAATCTTCCGATTTTTCCGATTAATCATCTCAACACTAATATATATATATATATATATATATATATATATATATATATATATATATAACTACTTAATTTACTCACATAAAATTAATATACGAAAGTATAGATTTATGCATAAACTTTAAGTATTTACTTCAAAAGTGCTCAATACGTAGGTAGAGCTAGTTAATAAGTTATAAAATGTATATGGCGATTAAGCTATACTGAATATTCCGCGTTTCCCGGAGGAATCCTAGAGTGGATGAAACGCGGAATATTCAGTGTAGCTTAATCGCCATATACATTTTATAACTTACTATATATATATATATTTGTAATTATTCCAGGTTAATATTTTCCAGAGGTGAAACAACCGATGAATTTTTAACGAGGTTTATACCAGAGTGCTCAATACCGAAATAGGTATTTACATAAGCATGTCACTACATATTTTATTTATTTGTGGACTATTATCCTCATCTTTTATAGTTGTTGTTTTACAACGTTTCGGCCAACTATTCCTCTGGCCTTCGTCAATCTTTAACTCTATCTTCAGTAATTACTGCCTTCCATATTGTCATCTCACCACGTTTTGGCCAACTAATCCTCTTGAAACCGTTATGCTCACCTGGAACCGTAGAGATTCAACGTCTCTATCCTCTGCCCCACGATAGTGAGACGACAACTATGGAAGACAGTAATTACTGAAGAGACATTTAAGAGATTCAGCATTCTTATCCTGACGAAGGCCAGAGGAATAGTTGGGAGAAACGTCGTGAAACAACAACTAAGAAAGATGAGGATAATGGTCCGCAAATAAATAAATGAAATATACAAAATACTCATCTGGTTAGTATGAACTTACGCCATCCATTACTAATTCCTTGCAATGAAGAAATAAGATCTAACTTTTGAGAGCAGAAATTGAATCTTGCGTTCAATATCGGCAGCCTCGTATCTCTCGCTTCCCTTATTCTGTCCTTTAGTCCTCACATTCCATGAGCGATGTTTCTGACAAAGGAGGAAGAATTTCTGTTTTATGGGTTAAAATCTATCCATATAACACTCATCGTTGACCGGTTTTTGATCTCACAGTGGTATTCAATTTAGCTCCTTATATCAATTGGCTTCATGGATTTATGGAGTGATTTTCATTAAAAAATACTTCAGTAAGAGCTTAATATATATATATATATATATATATATATATATATATATATATATATATATATATATATTACTATAGTGGAGATGGTAATTAATAAAAACTGAAGAAAGTGCTCAATACTGTTGTAGAGCAAATATGCGTTATATATATATATATATATATATATATATATATATATATATATATATATATATATATATATATATATATATATTACTATGATGCTCCTCATCTTGAGTTGAGCATATTGAGAAGTGATACACGAATTACCATTAGCGGATAAAGTGATGATCTATGTGTAAACAGATGAGCTTAGGTATTTCGGACAATTACAAAACATCGTTAATTCACGACTCGCACAGCAGCCGCCGATTAGCGTAATGGTTAGGAGCCTCGACTGTCGTACAGGTGGCCGGGTTTCAATCCTGGCTTGAGGTAGTTGCCTGTCTAGCCGCACTGATGAGCTGTGAAACAACAAAATAGTACTGTATGTGGATGACTATATATATATATATATATATATATATATATATTATGCTATACAATTATATACAAGGATCGTTCCAAAAGAAAGAAAAAAAACCCTACTTTTTTTAAATTATTATTAAAAAAGTTGAAGAGCTATGGAGACGGGAGTAGTACCATTAAAACGAGCGACCTTTTGTGCTCCACAGTTTATATTTCTACATAGTCATCACCATTATCATTGCACTTTTGGCAGGGATTCAATGATACATCTCTGCTTCTGGTACTTTTTTTTATAAACTCTAAATACGAAATGAATTGTTCCGGCTAGGCTTTCGTATATTGAAATTTTCGTATCCTGTGAATCGTCTTATCCGTTCCAAGCCCAATGAAAATGCTTATTAAATTTTTATAATAAGGGTAAAACCAGAATGAAATAAAAGTCAAATAGTACCTTACCTAACAGTTGACTTGTTATTTATGTATTTATTTATTTATTATTATATTGTTTTCTTTGGCATCCAAATATACGAGGGGCGTGCAATAAGTAATGCCCCTGACCCACTTCCAATAGCAGTAGAACAACGAAACTTGGCACAGTCATTAGTCTTTCTCGACATAGGAACCACCCAGAGTTATGCATTTCTCCCATCATTTGATGCAGCTCTGGAGACTGCTTTTGTAGGACACTCCAGGTTGGTCCTCCAACCACCATGTGACTTCAGAAATCAATGCTGCATCACCTGGAAAACGCTTTCCTTTCAAAAACAACTTCATGGCTGAGAAGAGGTGAAAGTCAGAGGGTGCAAGGTCAGGAGAGTAAGGAGGATGGGGAAGGATTTCATAACCACACGCCCGTGCTTCTGATCTAGCGACGTGCGAGTTTGGACTGGAGCGTTGTCCTGCAGGAGGAAGGTACCTTTGCCGATCTTGCCCCGCCTCTTGATTTTGATAGCTTCCCTTAATTTCCTCAAAAGTGAAGCATAATAGGCTCCTGTAATTGTGGTACCCTTTGCCAAGAAATCTGTCATCACTACTCCGTCCTGGGCCCAGAAGACTATGAGCATGAGCTTGCCAACGGAGGGCTGCACCCTTGCCTTCTTTGGAGGTGACGAGTCCAAGTGCTTCCACTGCATTGACTGGGCTTTGGTCTCTGGATCATAGTGATGGACCCCGGTTTCATCCTGTGTAATCAGTCTTTTTAAAAACTTTGACTCATCTTCTTGGCACATCTCCAAATTCATCCTCGACCACTCGATGCGTTCTCACTTCTGGAATGGTGTGAGCAACCTGGGAATCCATCTGGCAGACACCTTATGTATATGCAAATGGTCATGAATGATAGTTTCTACAGACCCTGTACTAATCTTGACATCTTGGGCTATTTGGCGAATAGTAATGCGCAGATCTTCCAAAATGTCAGCCTCAACTTGACTGACAGATGCCTCATCAATGGCAGAAAGGGGGCGACCAGGTCTGGGAGTTGTTTCCATAGACTTCCGGCCATGTTTGAATTCATGATGCCAGCATTTTACAAGGTTATATGATGGGGCATTATCACCATAAGTTTCTTTCATTTCATCAAAAGTCTCCTGTGGTGTGCGTCCTTCAAATACAAAAACCGGATCACTGCTCGACATTCAACAGGCTCCATTTCACACCTGACTCAGTTCAAACACCTGTAAAACAGAAACCATAATTAGTTCAGGGCTGTAATTTGCCACATAACCCGTAGAGATATAAATAATTGCACATGCAAAATTTGAGCTAAATCAGACAACTCGAAGAGGGTCAGGGGCATTACTTATTGCACACCCCTTGTAAAATTCTAGTTATAATTGACTGAGAGATATGACATCATTTTTTTTAATCGCTATTTTCATCATTACTCGTAAAGTCACGACCTCAATCAAATCTATGGGCACGCAGGCGCGCGGAAGAAAAATGATTCAAAGTGAAATGGATTCATAAATGGAAGCAATGTGCTTGAAGCATTGTTTACATTGTTTAATGTGTATACAAGAAGATATTTAAGTTCATAGAAGACAGAAGAATGCGAAGGTGTGACGAATAGACTACAAATGGCACAACTTAAGATATAATGGTGGGAGCAGCTATGCAGTTTCACTTTTATTGATTCGATCCATATATATATATATATATATATATATATATATATATATATTTAAAGTGATGGTTGTGTAGTTCCAACGAGAGAAAAAAAAAAATATATATATATGTTTTTTATGACCCTGCTTCATCTGCAATAAAACCTACGATGAACGTTTGAAAGTCAAACACACCTGACGAAAGTAAGAACATCCCATATGCAAAATATTGTGTGGATATATGTGTGTGTGTGTGTGTGTGTGTATGTGTGTGTGTGTGGATATATAAATGTGTGTGTATATATATGTGTGTGTGTGTGTGTGATTATATATATGTGTATATATATGTATGTGTATATATATACGCGTGTGTATATATGTGTGTGTATAGGTGTGTATATATATGTGTGTGTGTATATGTGTGTATATATGTGTGTGTGTATATATATATATGTGTGTGTGTGTGTATATATGTGTGTGTTTTTATCAATAATCAATACGTTCTTCACTTCAAATTTAGTAATTTACATAGCATTACTTATATAGATGATGATGATTATGATGGCGATGACGTATTCTACAAAAAGAGAGTTAATAGCATAATAGGTTGAAGTAATTTGCTTGAAGCATTGTTTAATGTGTATATAATAAGAAATTTAAGTTTATAGAAGGCAGAACAATGCGAAGGTGTGACGGATAAACTCAAACTGACGCAACTTAAGATATAATGGTGGAACCAGCTATGCAGTTTCACTTTTATTGGTCCAATTCATGTATATATGTATAACCATACAATATTTTACATAAGACGTTCTTAGTTGCGTCAAGTGGTGTATCCGCGATGCTATATTTCGGGATGTCCTCCCTTTGTCAGGCGTGTGCTCGACTTTCAAACATGCTTGGCAGGTTTTATTGTAGACGGAGCATGTTCGCAGAAATTGGAAATTAATTTATCTGTTTCAAATGCATAATTTATTAATATTGGACGATATAATTGGCAGTTTTTCATATTAATATTTAGCCTTATTTTTTAATCTATATATTATTAACTAGTCTTTATTCCTTTATTTATTTTATTTGTTTTTTATGCGTATCGTTGGACGTCTTCATTTTATGGATCATTTAGTTTCTTACAGCTAATTTGCGATTTCTAAGTAAAAAAAAATAACACATTCCTCCACCACTTACAACAACTTCAGAGGGTGTACGATAAAAATTTAATTTTTGGATATATTAATATTTTTGACATGACAAGTAAGTATGTACTATTGTTTTTGCTTAAAACCACATAATAAAAAAATCCATCTGTCGAGTCTATCTTAACAAAGATCGATTTTTTCGTATGTAGGAATAAAAATATTTTAACATCACGTTTCGTAAGCTGAACATTTCGTAAGAGTCTTTTGTATCTAGAGGTTTCACTGTATTTAGATATAGAGTTAAAATAATAATAATAATAATAATAATAATAATAATAATAATAATAATAATAATAATAATATGGACTAGCGGGCGTAGTGGGGGGGGGACAGCTTTGCCCGGGCGTAAAATACGCTTAAATATGATATTTTAATTTGCCCACATTTCTTATATAACATTATAGCGTCGTGATTTCAAAAGTTAAAAAAAAAAAATTGTATTTAGGTGCCATAAGCTAGAATCGAAACCGAAACTGTAGGATTAAAAGCTGGTAACGTTACCACCGTACCAACGTTACACACATAACATATGTAAATATAAAAATGCATTTATAAGAGGTGAAAGGGAGGTGATCTACAGATTTTGCCGGTAGTTTAAAATCGATAAATGTTTTGATTGTGAAAAATTTAAACTTTGAACAAATTATTTTTGAAAAAAGAAAAGAAAAAAAGTAAAAGAATCGTTTTTGGCATCGGAATATAGGCACATTTTTTTTTTCAATTCAGATATCCCAAAAAGTTCCAATTTATCCGATTCTCAATTCTAATTAATCATCTCTACACTATTCTCTATATAAGAAATCTTTTGGTCTGCAACCAATTAGCATATGGTGGATGTGACCCAACCAACGTAATCTCCACTATCTAAGAAATGTGAATATGGTGGCCAGATCTGCTTGTGACAAGACTTCAGCGTTGGCCACCCTGTCTTTCCATGCTGTGCCTGAGATACGACTGATGTTCTTTAAATAGAACTCTACGGTTCATGTAACTTTATTAGGGGTCGGTCGGGTTCCTCTAAATTTAAGCATTGATACATTTCCTTTATTGCTTTTTTATTAATGAAAAATCCAACAAGTCATGAGAGTCAACGAAAAAAAAAAAATAATAATAATACGAAGAAAAATAGGTCGATAGGTAAAAAAATATAAATGGTTGGGAATGACTGGTATCCCAGAATAATTAAAAACGAAATTCAGTAAAAAAAAAAGAAAGAAAAAAAAGAAAAAGAAAAAAAACTAGTAATTGCAATAGGGTGGGTGTTTATATCTCTCCTACCGTGAGAAAGGTGGCACTGTAACAAAGCGCGTATGAGCGTCTGGGAAAATATCAGCAGGGGCTGTAGGATAGCTGGCTGGCGAAGATATTAGCAGCAGTAGCCGAAAAAGCACATATGCAAATTAGGAAGTATGTGCGGGCTTACGCCAGAAGAAAAAGAAAAAACAGCAGAGAACAATGCACCACGTGGTCGGGGGGAGAGAAGCAAAATCTATACCGGAGAAGATGGACATGTAAAGATGAAGACGAGAAATGGTTGGCTAATGCCAGCGTGAGGAGGAGCAAAAAGGAAAACGTGATAGTCAGGGGAGATGTACATGTGGCGACAAGAGACTTTTAAGCTGGTGTCGGCGAGGTTTTAATTTCATGGCAAACGAAAATGAACAATAAAAAAAAAAGAAAAGAAAGAAGAAAAGAAAAAAAAGAAAAGAACAGAAAAGCAGGCATTGTTTGGAAAAAAATCGTAATAAATGTTAAGGGTCCGAGACAGGTTTGAACTGTAGTGAAAATGGTTCGAGCGTAACGACCACGTTACAACACTAGGGTCGGAAAGTGGGATTGAAAAATCAACCTCTATCTACCGAGGAGGGGGGAAAAATGTCTGAGCAGCCTGGTCATCATTCCCCGACAAGGGCGCTTCGAGCGATTAACAATAAAGTAACCTCTTCCCAAAGAGAGAAGACAAAGCCTTGGAGGGTGGCCCTCCAAGAACTGCACGGGACCAGCAATACATCGCAATCAACAGAGATAAGGTCATTACAGGCACGGTCCAGATATTGCTATAGAGTATGCAATAATGATTTTTTTTTTTTTTTTTTTTTTTTGCCGGTGGCCATAACAAGAAGAAAGTAAACATTTTTAACAATGCTGTTCCAATCTTTTAATTGAAATTTATTTCCCATCTGTGCCACCGTTGTGTGTGAGGGTGGGTGAGGGGGTACAATTGTGTCAGTTTGAATGAGAAAGTATGCATGTTTGGGGGGGGGGGTAAAGCGTAAGAAATAAAGCATTTTTTTTATCAGGCCGTTTGTGGCTCATTTGATGGCAATAGATCACCTACAGGCAGGCATTGAAGACACATGCTCCATACCCGCTCTAATATATAACATCTCGACTCTCTTTTTTCAATCTCTTTTACTAGTTCAATCTTTCTCTCTATTTGTTAATTGTGTCCTTCCCTCTATCCTTACTTCTCTCTCTAACTCTCTCTCTGTCTGTCTCTCTCTCTCTCTCTCTCTCTCTGTTTCTCTCTTTCTTTTTCATTTTCGGATTCAATATCTTTCTAGTTTTTTTTTTTTATATCGTTTCTTTTTTTCTTTTCCTAATTTATATTATTTATTTTTTTTCTTATATTTTTTTCATCCCCAAAAAAGGCATACTGCTACTTGGAACATAAAGGGTTACCATTTTGGATCGTATCCAACAGGGGACTGTGGGGAGTTGAGCAGCGAGATGTAATTATATTTAAACTTCTGCAGGTTAGTAAAGTCAGGAAGCAGGAAATAGGAAGAGAATTCCAAAATCTAGCAGTCCGAATGAAGAAACTATTAGAGTAGAAGGCTGTCTGGCATGTAGGAACGTCAACAGCAAAGGGGGGGGGCGTGATTTTGCTGCTTGTCGGGTTAGTCAGGAGTATATGTATGTCAAGGAGACACAAGTGCTACGAGTTCGTCAGAGCACATTCCATTAAAATACTCGTAAAAGAAAGCACAGAGGTGCAACATTGCTGCAATGGGACAGAGGTTAGTGCTTGATCGATAGTACGGGACCTGTTAGATTTGAGACTCCTTTTTGTACCCTGACTAAGTGTTAGAGAGAAGTGGTAGATACACTAGCTCAGATATTGCGACAATAATCCATGCATGCGTGAATTGTGGCTTTATAAAGATATAGGTACTCTCTTCAGTGAGCACATTTTTAGCATGATAAAAGGAGCCCATCTTCTTTGCAGCAGCCTTGGCAATGTCCTCACTGTATTTGTTCCGATTTATGTTGCCTGCGGAGTTTGAAAGATGCTGTAGTAGTATTCATTAGTGCAGTTTTAAAACAGACACTGGGATGTCACATTCCAGCAATGGGACAGAGGCTGACACTTGAATAACATTATTATTATTATTAGATTTGAGACTTTTTTTTGGGGGGGGGGCTGTCTAAGAGAGACTAGTGGTAGATGCGTCAGCCCAGATGTGGCAACAATACTTTTTTTTTTTTTTTACATGGAAGTCACCACTTATTAAGGCCCGGAAGCCACTCGGGGATAAGGGTTAAATGAATCAACAGAATCAATATTTATACATTGTTACTTATTTCATCTCCATTTTTGTTACGTCAGATTGTTATCTCCCTAGCTTTTAACCATTATTACAAAATATACATCCATTGAAACACAAAAGTTAAACTTTAGAAACTTCCAAAATTTACCTAAAATTTTAAATAAAACGTTAATTTTCATATCTTCATGCATGCACAGATAAATAGGTACATTTTTTTGTTATAAAATAGACAAATATGCACGAAAGGTAGAAACGAAAATTCCTCATAATACTCCATGCATTGACGAACTGTGGCTTTGTAAAGATATACTTTTTGGTGTAAGTAATTTTCTAGCACAGTAGAGGGAGCCCACCTTCTTTGCAGCAGCCTTGACAGTGTCTGCAATATATTCTTTCCAATTCATGTTGCCTGTAAATGTTAAGCCGAAGACTCTGAAGTATAAGCTCTCAGATAAAGTGTTATTTGACATAGCAATTGATGGTTGGAAGTTGGGAAGTTTTTTTTTGTTTTTTTTGGGGTTTTTTTTTTTTGTAATTCTTAAAGGAAAGAAGCTTAGTCTTAGTAGCATTAAATGTTACCATCCATTTATGGCCCCATTTCATTACCGATTAAAGGTTGTTTTCTAAGGTTCCTGACCCCTGTCTTGGATATGTGTACACTTGTTTTCCCCTTCGAGAATGCACTAGCGATAAGTAATAAAAAACGCATTAAAATCATTTTTTCAAAATATTTAATTAACGAAATATCAATCTTCGTAAGCAAGAAAGTCAAAATTAAGAGAAAAGACATCGATTGATCCTACGGTGTGTGTGTGTGTGGGGGGGGGACAGACACGAATTTATTTTAGGAAACAAAAGTCTAAACTCATCATGAAGAATCGTTTGAAATCATAACCTATACGATCAAGTAACATTTTCAGTTTTCAGAGAGAACTCTCATAATGAGGAAAAGGAAGGAAAGGCAAGACAGGACAGAGAGAAAAAGAGGAAGAGGAAAAAAACAGGAAAAAGCGAAAGAAAAATAAAGTGAGACAAAGGAAGAAAGAGAAACAAATAAAACAAGAGTAGAAAGTCTCGTAATTCTCGCTTTTCTTATTTTGTCCTTTCGTTCTCACATTCCATGAGCGATGCTTCTGGTAAAGGAGAAATAATTGCTGTTTTCTGGGTCGGAATCTATTCCATCTTTGGCTAGTTTTTGACCATTAAGTAATATTTTTGGTGTAACTTCACTATAGTGTATAGTCCAATCTAATTGTGTATTTTCAAGCAAAGGCATTTCAAGGGAGAACATTATTATGTACTTACGTGTCATGTCGAAATTAGTATAACTTCCAAAGTTTATAAAACATCGTCCAGTAGAAGACGGGCTAAAGCTAATTTTCAGAAAAAAAAAGCATGCAGTATTATCGAGAATAAGCAAGATGGCCGACTTGAAAGCAGTTATCGACCTCTGGTTTCAAGCATCTAAAGGGTTAATTTACAGTGCAATTGCAACTTTAAAAAATTCTGTTTTTACTTATAATTATTTTTCTACTGGACCATTTTTCGCTAATTTTGGAATTTATACTAATTTCGGCATGACACGTAAGTACATAATAATGTTTTTCTTTGAAATGCATTTTTTTTTTTTTTTTTTTGAAGACACATAGTAAGTTGCACAATATTTTTAACTCCTTACATAAAGTTACTTTACGTCTTGTCTGGAGCGATTCCAACGAAAGAAAATTACGAAAAAATGAGCTCTAGCTATTTAGCAGAAACCAGCCTTTTCTCATATTTAAAAAAGAAAATCGGATTTTCACCAAAAAAAAAAAAAAAAAAAAAAAAAAAAAATCAGAGAACTGGCATCGATCGAAAGTTGGAGCAATTTTAAGTGGAAATCGGCTTTTTGGTGGAGGGGAGTTTAGAAACAACAGAATTCTGCTAACAAGTAGAGAATTTATATCCTACAGTTATTTTGTTGCTCCTAGGTTCTGACTCAAAAAAGAGCTAGTCTTCCCCCTTTGTCAGAAACATCGCTCATAGAATGTGAGGACTAAAGGACAAAATAATGGAAGCGAGAGTTACGAAGTTGTCGAAAGTAGACACATGGTTGACTTTTTACTTTATATTCTCTTTTTTTGTTTTATTTTATTTCAGTCGAAGTTCTCAGAAATCAAGGGGCCCACAACCTGGGGCTAACACTTGAAGTCTATATGAGATACATAGATATTCGAATGTTCCATTTAAGTCTTTATCTCTCAAACACTGAGTTAGTAAAGAAATTAAGAACATAATTTTCCTCTCCCCAATTAACCATTTTCATACGTTGTAGTATATATTTCATTTTGGTCTCTTGGTCTTACTGGATTCCAGGACTAGAATTTATCTAGTCTGGTGGAGTATCCAGCTTCATGCTGTTACTTGAGGTAATATCACTTAGAGAAGGTGCACCATTCCTCGGAAAAGCTGTGGGGTAGCCGTAGTGAGGAGATTTTATTTGGGCAGCGAATACTATGTGATTTTGAATATTTGGTCAGGGTTTACTTCTATGGAAAAAGTATCCTCATGCCAGGTTGTCCTGACAAACCCCTGTACAGAGAGACCTTAGACACTCGAGTATAGTGTCTAGTAGGCATTCAAGTTCTCCCTTGTCTCCTGTGTCTACTTTCATATACATAGTGAAAAGTGAACCGTATGTATACTTTCGATAGCCTGGTAACTCAAGCTTCCCTTATTTTGTCCTTTAGTCCTCACATTCCATGAACGATGAATATATATATATATATATATATACAGGGGCTCCTTCAGTCTTTAAAAGACTATGGATACCCACAAAAGGGTGCCTGCGCATGAAATTTTTGTGACAGGAGGTGCGCAATCTCCAACCACACCTCTCCTGAGTCAACATTGTTAAATACCAGTGACAAGTGAAGTTCATGTACAAGGCGATTGGAAACAAATGTATATGGCATAATCGCGTTGACACACCGGTTCTTGACAGATCACCGAAGTTAAGCAACGTTGAGCCTGTTAGTACCAGATGGGTGACTATTTGAGAATTCTAGACGCTGTATGTGCTCTCCGCTTATCCCGGCATATATAATAATCAATAAGCAAAAATTAAGTTTACAAGTCAAAAGTTTCTGTAAACTTTGCTGCTGATCGAAGGATTCAAAAACTGCTATGAAGCCATCTTTGACTCCATTAGCAAGAAACGTTACCACACACACACACATATATATGTGTGTGTGTGTGTGTGTGTGTGTGTGTGTGTGTGTGTGTGTGTGTGTGTGTGTGCAAATAACGTTATCACACTATATATATGTGTGTGTGTGTGTGGGGGGGGTGTTTGGATGATTAAGCAGAATCAGAATTAGGAATCGGAAAAATCAGAAATTTGGAGGGTATCGGAATTAGTATCAGATCGGAAAAAATGTACCTATTTTCCAATGCCAAAAATGATTCCTTTAATTATGTTTACTATTTGATTTTGTTTAAAACAAAATCTTCCACTAATAAATATTTATTGATATAAAATTTCAGTGAAGCTAAAATCAAGAGATCATCACCAGACAAATGTGATTTTACATTTGAAAAAATACCTGCACGTTTGACACACGGTAATTGGACAAAAATAACAACTCTAGAGTTAAATATGTAGAGATCTATAAAGAATCGGAATTGGAATCGGTAATTGTATTGGAATCGGGAATTTAGTACAGAATCAGTAATTGTATCGAAATTGGGAAAAATACTGGAATCATCCCATCACTAATATATGTGCAGCAAGTTATTATTTATGCAGGTCTGGTTGAATACCACAGAATATTTTTCTATTCCTTAGTAATGTTCTTGACATGGCAAGCAAGCTTTTGGGTCTCTGGTGGTTGTTGATGTATTATGTCTCCAAGTATTTTTTATTTTAACTATCTTTCTAGCACTTTCGATCATAGTGATCATCATCACGAGTAGCTTGCTTTTATTAAAAGAGATTTTGTTGCTGTGTTTGTTTTTCTTTTGTGAATTTCATAATTTGTTTTCCAAGACCCAAAAGCTTGCCCGCTGCATTGAGAACATTACTAAGAAAATTTAAAAACGCGAAAATTCCGTGATATTCAACAGGACCTCTTCAGGGAATTAAGAAAAATTGGTCAACCTAAGCGCAAATGCAATATTCTGACTTCCCGTCGTTGAATACTCTCTGACTGTTTACTGTTTATGCCCACTTATTTTGGCATTTATAGATACTTAATTTCCCTCAATTCTCGGGTTAATTTATGGTGGCATAGATGTAGAATATCAGCATACGAAGTCAAGGGCACCATTGTGACTGGGTTTATACTGCTGACTGGCAGTAATTATCACTTATGATTGCATAAGCTGTAGTGTCTGTAGGAATATAAATAACTATCAGGACATAGTTTTATATATATATATATATATATATATATATATATATATATATATATATATATATACTAGCATGGGATCCCGGCGTTGCCCGGGGTGTTTGGAGGTGTGTGTTGAGCAAAAAAAAAAAAAAAAGGAGTAGCAAGAAGGTAGTCTCGAATCTGTACCGTGAAGGAGGAAAAGAACGGGGGAAAAACGTGACGTCTTTGCTGTTATGACCACCGTCAAACCGGAAGGCTAGAAAATCGAAGAGAGGGGATGACTTTCGAAAATGGGCAAAAAAAGCGACCCCTCCTTGAAGAAAAGTGATCAGTTGAGGGTGGAGAAATTAATGTTTTAAGCTAATTTCTCGGTATTTGTAATCTGAACGTTCGAGCTTCAAAAGGATACTGATCTTGTGAAAATCCGTCGCCTCTGTCGAAAGTTTTAGGCAGACTTGCAAACATACATACATACATTTATATATTGGTAGCTCAAATTTTCGACCTATATTGATTAAATAGCTTGCCCGATCTCTAAATACCCTTTATGTAAAATTTCAAATGTTTAGACTAGAAATTGTCTGAGTAATTTGGTAGAGACCGCAGAGGTCAAATTTAAAAAAAAATTTGATCCCTATTATGACCCCTTAACATTTATTGTTTTGGGCTCAAATAAAGTAATTAAGTTAGATCTATGTCCAAGGAACCTATATCTAAAATTTCAATTGTTTATACCCAAAAGTGGCGGAGGAGTTTGGTAGAGTTTTTAAAGGTCAAATCGTTGTATTTTGACCCCTTAACAGCCAAATTTCTGGCCGAAAACGGATTACAAAGATTTTCCCAAATCTCAATACCCTGTATATTTAATTTCGAGTCTGTAGACTGAAAATTGACAGAGTTATTGTGTAGGAAAATGTACACAGAAAGACACACACACACACACAGACACTTTAACTTTTATAGCATGGGTGCCTGGCGTTGCCCGGGTATTTGGAGGTGTATGTTGAGCAAACAAAAAAAAAGAAAAAAAAGGTCAATTTTTTTCAACTTTGATCCCTATTATGACTCCTTAACATTTATTGTATTGGGCTCTAATTAAGTTATTAAGTTAGATCCATGTCCAAGGAACCTATATCTAAAATTTCAAGTGTTTAGACACAAAATTGACGGAGGAGTTTGGCAGAGTTCTCAAAGGTCAAATCGTTGAACTTTGACCTCTTAACAGCGAAATTTCTAGCCGAAAAAGGATTACAAAGATTTTCCCAAAGCTCAGTACCCTGTATATCAAATTTCGAGTCTGTAGACTAAAAATTGATAGAGTTATTGCGTAGGGAAATGTACACACACACACACGGACACACACATAGACACACACACACAGACACGTTACTTCTAGATATATATATATATATATATATATATATATATATATATATATATATATATATATATATATATATGCTCCCAATTTGGAGGTACCAAACTGGTCAAAGGGAAAATTATTCCCAACTCGAATTTAGGTAAAAATGCGCTTCCATATAAATAATTGGCTTCATTCAATAATTATCGCTAACAAAAACGAACAAGCAACATCTACGTAAAATTGCGATAAATTTGTAGTCCTGCGAGATAGCTCAGTGGAAGAGGCTGAGGCTTCTTATCACGGGGTCCTGATTTCAAATCTCGCTAGATTCAGCCATACTGATGAGTTGTAGAGGACAAAACATGTGTCAGTGGATAATTATATTTAAAAAATAATACATATGCCACTCCCCATTTGGGGGTACCAAACTCGTCAAAGGGAAAATTATTCCCAACTCCCAATTCCCAAGGATAATTATGGCAGCGAGAGACACTAAAAAAACCCAACAAAACAGAAAATAGAGACAAATGACAAAATGAGAAAAGAAAAATGAGAAGAGAAACAACTCCGCAGAAGATTCATAAGAATGACAAAAGATAAGAATAATGAAAACACCTGGACATGGATGCGAAAAGGACATGTAAACTGAGAAACTGAATCTCTAATAACTGCAGCACAAGATAATTCGATAAGAACCAACCATATCAAATCAAAGATCGATAAAACACAAGAAAACAGCAAATGCAGACTCTGTGGACAAAGAGACAAAACGATAAACCATATAGTAAGTGAATGCAGAAAACTGGCCTAAAAGGAATACAAAAACAGGCATGACCAAGTGGGGTAGGCGGTGCACTGGGAATTGTGCAAATGGCTCCATTTTGAACGTACAGACAAATGGTACAAGCTTAAACCCGCAACAGCACTCGAAAACGAGAACCACAAAATCCTATGGGACATGGACATACAGACGGACAAACCTATCCAAGCAAGAAGACCAGATGTCCTAATAATTAACAAGAAAGAAAAATCCTGTCAAATCGTAGACTTTGCTGTCCCAGCTGACCACAGGGTGAGTATGAAAGAAAAGGAGAAATGAAGCAAATACACAGAGCTAGCCAGAGAGTTAAAAGAGATTTGGATGATGAAGAAAATCAAAATAATACTGATAATAGTAGGAGCACTAGGAACAATTCCGAAAAACTTTGAAAAAAGAATGGGAGAAATTGGAATCAGAGGAATAGCTGCAAAAATATAACGACTAACGATAATGAAAACGGCTGAAATATTAAGGAAACCCCTTGAATGCGGAGAATAATACAAGAATATAATATAATGAAGAAGAGTTACAGGGAATGAAGAATACCGAAGCTGCATATCTACAAGTTCTACACCCCCATCACACATCCCCTCCCATTGTCTTATCACCGCCCCCCCCCAAAAGAAAAGTGATACTAAATAGCCGAGAAGGGTCAAGAAGGATAGAAAGACTGAGGAGAGAGTGCGGACCAGACCTCTGCTGGACAAGCGCAAAGAGAACTGGGACCTTGGGAAGGCTTAGTGTCACTTAAATTCCAGTA
>NC_136514.1:28834114-28929114 GCF_053919585.1 Euprymna scolopes | reverse complement strand
TGAACAAAGCTTCTTTCTTAGAACTGCACGCCTGTGGAACTCTGTTCCGTCTGCCTGCTTCCCACCTGACTACAACTTGGATGTGTTCAAGTCCAACGTTAACAAATTCCTAATGAACCGCCCCCTTAAGTAAACACTCTATCAAATCTCCACACTAACGTAATGTACTTGCAATAACCCTTATCCCTGAGTGGCTTCCAGGCCTTGATAAGTGGTGACCACTGTGTAAAAAAGTAAAAAAAAAAAAAAAAAAAGATGCAGGGGCTGCTCGAGTGGTATATTGGATTAGTAACCATATCAGATGGAGTATGGGAAGAAGGATAACTTGAAGACGAAATATTAGTGTCTGTTATGGGAGGATTGCGTGGGAGCTCAGTAATTGTGCATGAATATATGACATCTTTATGGATGCAATCATTATTATTATTATTATTATTATTATTATTATTATTATTAATTGTAATTTTATTTTATATATATACTAGCAAAAGTACCCGTCGTTAACTGGGTTCAAAAACAGCCTACAGAAAATGGACTCTGATTTATGAAAGTATGATAGGTTATGAAAAGGAAGGGTTGTAAAGAGATAGCTTCGAATTTGGGGGTATCAAAACCAAAGCAAACTATGATGAAAGTAAAAATAAAATAGATAAACCCCATAATTTATTATGCCATACCTGTTCACACTGAAACACTTATCACAATATTCTGTGGATCTATATTAAAAAACTTTGTTAAACTTTGTGACATATTTCCATTCTATGGAGGTCATGCGCGAACGAACATCCCATAATTTTATTATACCATATTTCTTCAAACTGAAACATAATTATCAAAGTATACTTACGCAGATAGATATGAATAGTCTTTATTAAAGTTTGTGCCTATTTCCATTCTATGGAGGTCAGGCGCGAACGCAGACCCCACAACTTTATTATACCATCCCTATTTAAGTTAAAACATACTTATCAAAGTATTATTATGTATATCTATATCAAAGACACTTGTAAACGTTTTTTTAAATTTTTTATTACCATACTTTGTGGTCCAGGCGCGAACGCAGACCCCACAATTTAAATGAATCACCGTTCTGCTAGATAAAACATACCCATTCCTGTGTCTCGACACATCTTCTATCATTACATGTAATCAGTTTTTTAAAATAGTCAACCATATAGGAGCCTATTCATGACCACACACACACACACACACATTCAGCTTTATATTATAGATATATATAAAACAAGTGAAGCATGCATGGTCCCCCGTGAGTGCACGGTGAATGAGGCATAAAAAAATGACTAAGTTCAGCATTTGCCCCCCCCCATTCAGCCCCCAAAGTCCCTAGGGGTCGTCAAATCCTGGTGAAAATGAACAAACGATGCAGTTTTAGGCCTTAACATATGTAACTTTCAGTTCTGCACCATGCAAAAAAAGAAATGACTAAGTCCATCATTTGCTCTCCTCCCCCGATTTAGCCCCCAAAGTCTCCAAGGCCTTAACATATTTAAATGAGTTCAGCACCATGCAAAACTGCTAAATAAACATACACAGAAAATTTTGGACAAATATGGTAAAATAGTCCCAAAAATGGAGTGTTTTTATTAGCCCTAAAAGAGTCCATGGAGCACACTCAAGAGTTGTCGCGAAGTATAGACAAACAAAATTATATAGAAATCAATTAGTTACAACATTTCAGAAAGTTTTATTAAGTTCCAAGGCATCAATTTTTTTTTAATAAGCACAAAAGTGACAATTTCAGCCATTTTAACCCGAAAGGCACCCCTAAGGGGTGCAACTGGAGTTTTCCCGGAAAATCCGTTCTGTTACTTTTTTACTCATATCATGTTTAATGTTTGTGCAAATTTTCGAAAAATTCGAAGGCGTAGTTATTGAGAAAAGTGCGGACAGACGAATAGACGAGGGTGAATTTACAGACCCACCCTCCTTTTGTCGGGGGAACCAAAAATGGATGTTTTTATAATGGAAAAAGAGACCCCCTTTTCCAAAGTAAAGGATAAAGAATCGCCCATGTCGTACATTGAAATCACAAACAGAAAAATGAAATGAAGTCAGGCTGATTCGGACTGTCGACTTAATGGTTACAAATTATAGGTCATTTGTAACTTCATATAAGGTGGTTGAAACCACTGTTCGAGAAAAAAAATATAGAACAGTATTCTTTATCATCCTGTTATTTGGTTCAGAGAGAGAGAGAGAGAGAGACAGACAGACAGACAGACAGACAGACAGAGAGATTTAATAGATGTGCTCTGATGAACTCACTGCACTTGTGCTCCCTCGACCTACACTTCTATAGTTTCTTTTTACAGTCCGCTAGATTTTGGAATTTCTTCCCTGTATTTTGCTTCCCTGACTGTACTGACATGGAGACGTTTAAATGCTATACGAACAGACATCTCGCAGCTCAGCTTCCACACATGATACCCGGTAGATATGACCTCTAATAGTATCCCTCATGTCGAAGTGGCAATATAATTTGTTTGGGGTCAAGCAGAGAATTTATCGTGGTCTGTCAGCTAACTACTCCTATGCCTATAAGAATACATGCTGTCGTCATAAACTTGGCACATCCAGAAATACGCTACGACCACCTGTGCTAAAAATAGCAACAACCGTTTTCATTTCAAACAACATAGAGAAAACACAAAAATTTCATCTTTCACAAACACAAACAAAAACAAAAGACTATTATTTCGAATCTAGATGAAAATAAATACAGTTAATCAATATCGAAGACACTTTTAACTGTAAGTAATATGGTGTAAAATTAATTATAGTCATTCATTGTTTAGCGATACCATCAGTGGCCATGAAGCCTGTACCATGAACGGTCTCCATAAAGCTAGCAGGTCTGTACAAAAGACAGCTCTCCATAAAGCTAGCAGCGCTCTCAGGTTCTGAGCTGAATTGGCGATTTACTGTGAAAGCCACTAACTTTATGGAGAGCCGTCCATAGTTGCTAAATTTCACACCATATTACTTACAGTTAAAAGTGTTTTCGGTATTTATTAACTGCATTTATTTTAATTTAATTTAAATAATAGCCCTTTGTTTTTGTTTAGTTTGCAAAAAATGAAGTTTTGTCTTTGTTGTTTGAAAACTGTTGTCATAATAATAATTGGTCATCTGCTTACAACAATATAGTTTAAATCTGTAATACTATCGACATCTACCCCCCCCCCAAAAGGTTAGGAAGTATATATATATATATATATATATATATATATATATAACCAAAAAGGAAATAAGCCGATAAGCAGTACAAAGGTATTGGAGTACTGTTGCCGCATCTGGGCAGAAGCTATCCTGCCTTGATAGTTTAAAACTAGCTTCAAAATCTTAGTATGTAGTGTCCTTTTCTCTTCCCTGCAACCTCTTTTCCACAAAAAAGACGTTGCAAGTCTGTCTCTTCTCTTTTGTTATTTTCATGGCAAGTGCTCATCTGAGTTCCAATTTAGTGTCCCCTCTTACCAAACTTTCATAAAAACACTTGACTAACTACAACCACTATCAACAATTTCTCTCACCCTCTATCTGTGCCTAAATTTAGATGCAGATTCTATGAACAAAGCTTTTTTTCCTAGAACTGCCCACCCATGGAACACTGTTCCACTGACCTGCTTCATGGCCGACTACAATATGGTAGCCTTCAAGTCCAATGTTAACAAGTTCTTATGAAGCCGTCACCTTTAAATAATCAAATACTATCTAATCTACGCCATTAACGATTACTACGCTACCACCTTGCATTTATTAACCCTTATGCTCGAGTAGCCTTCAGGCCTTGATAAGTGGTGACTTTATTGTAAGAAAAAAAGTAAATGAATTATTTGGATTAATCGGACTAATGTTCTCATCTTGAGTGCTATTTGTACAACGTTTTGATCGGTGTAACCTCCGACCTTCTTTTTTTTTTTAATTTTCTTCCTTTGAAGATTGTAATGCTGGGTATGGGACAGCCAAACCAGCTGCCAACATTGCTCTGCTTTTTATTGAAACCAGCCGAGAGCTCTTTTTAGGATCCTCGTTGTTCCCTTAAGTGCAATTGTCTGGATCTCTTTTTCACTTGGTTCATTAGGAATATTAGTTAGGTAGAACTTCAGGTTCTTCTTCATAAGCCCTGTGGCACCTATAATAACTGGTATGATTGATATCTCCTTAAGATTCCACTTTTTTTTTATATCATACATGAGACCTTGATATTTGGTCTGTTTGTCCCTTTAAGCTCTGTTCAGGCCTCCATCATTAGGGACACTCACTTCAACCAAGATTGCCACTCTCTCTGACTTATTCCATATTTAGTAAAAGAAAGGGAGGGTTACACTTCCGAGGTTTCGTATTTCGGCTAAGGTAAAAAATAAATTCACAAAAAATTATAAAATCAATAAAAATATCAAGTAAAATATTGGGGTGTGTTATTTCTAAATTATTTATAACAAAAAAAAAAAAGAGGGTTAAAGTTTAATTAGACCGTTAACCAATTGTAAGTTCTTAAGAAAGCAACTTTGCAAGTTTACAAAACAAAAGTTGCCAATGAAACATAATTGTTAAATCATGGGTTGTCTATTTTTAAATTTTAACGAGATGCTGTTTTTTTTTGTTTTTTTTTTTGTTTTTTTCATGTAGATGGTTTTTTTTTGGTTTTTTTTTCTAAATCTATACAAAACTATAGGAAGTAAAGTTAATAAACAGACAATGGGAAGGAAGCGGCGCATTAAGGCATCCTTCACAAAGGCATTTGATTGTTAATCAAGGTGTGACAGTAACTGGGATAAAAGATCGAACATTAAGGCCAATGTATTCAGTTATTTTACAAACAGTAAAACAGAGGAAAAAAATTTAACAAAAAAGAAGAAATAAGTTTATCAGCAGAACAAAAAGAAATATATAACCAAAAAGGAAATAAGCCGATAAGCAGTACAAAGGTATTGGAGTACTGTTGCCACATCTGGGCAGAAGCTATCCTGCTTTGATAGTTTAAAACCAGCTTCAAAACCTTAGTAGGTAGTGCCCTTTTCTCCTCCCTGCAAACTCTTTTCCACAGAAAAGACGTTGCGAGCCTGTCTCTGCTCTTTTGTTATTTTCATGGCAAGTGCTCCTCTGAGTTCCAATTTATGGTCCCCTCTTGCCAAACTTTCATAAAAACACTTAACTAACTACAACCACTATCAACAATTTCCCCTCACCCTCTATCTGTGCCTAACTCTAAATGCAGATTCTATTGTGAAGTTTGATAGAAAGATAATGAAGAGGAAGTTGTTCACCAAGGAACACAAAGGAAGCTAAAATAGGATTGTTAATCAAGGTGTGGCAAGTAAGTAGGACAAAAGATACAACATAGAGATCGATATATCTAGAATTAGTTTACGAACAGTTTTAGGAATTACAGTGAGTTTTGTGACAGTTGAGCATGCGGTGGCACACCTATTAGGTTGTTTATTTGTTCATTTTAACAATCTCCCACCTGGAATTTTAAACATATGTGCACATAATCATATATATTAGAAACGTAATTTACTCATCATACTTGGTTAAGTACATTTCATTTTGATCTAAGGGCATACAATATTAAGGTGAGGTCTACGTACTCTCGTGGCGTTCATCAAAAGGAAACCTGACGTTTTACCTTATTTTCTTCATAAGTTGAAATTTATAAAAATTAAAAGTTAAAAGAAATGTAATGAGAGGTTTGGGCTTTTTTTAACCCTACTACTATAAAAATCAAGATTTTTGGCAATAAATTAACCCTGCATTAGTCCCATGGGGTGTTTTGTCACCCCAATTTTGCTTAAGTGCTCATAATTCATAGTTGGCAACTTATTTCTTTTCCTCCCACTCGGTACTCTCCTGACTCAGTGAGGGTATAGCATACGTGGTATGGTGCAGTTGTATCTCATTTTTTCTTGGGTATCCAGTCACCCCAGCTGACTAATGTAGGTATGATTTTATGATTTATATATTTTTTGTATTTTTTTCTAGTGGAAATGAAAATTTGTAGATATAAGCTCATATTAGTAGGCTACTCTGTAATGTGGGACTAACCATGTTTGAAACACCCAGGTGACTAATGCAGAGTTAAAGATAGCCCTGGGGGTTTTCCTTGTTTTCTGAGTGTTGTGGATTCGTAAGAGTTCAGAAGAAAAACACAACTCGGTATCTAGTGAAAACAAAATGTATTGAACAGAAAAGCAAATACAACAAATAAAGTGAGTGGTTATACGTCAGTACGACTGCCAAGTGTGCATGACTCGTGCATAATGCCCAGAGACATATTTTCGCGATCTTTATAGTAAGTGGAAGAGGCATTTCAAGTACAATTGTTAATGAATGTGTGACAGTATCGGGGACAAAAGAACAGATAAAGAGGCCTATGTATTCTAAGTTATTTTACAGACAGTAAAAAAAAGAGGAAAAAACTATAACAAAAAAGAAGACGCAAGTTTATCAGCAGAACAAAGATTATAGGAATTAAGGTTAGTAAAAAGACAATGGAGAGGAAGTTGCTCACCAAAGCACACAAAAGCAGCTGAAATAGGATTCTTAATCAAGATGTGGCAGTATTGGAGACAAAAGATTGGACATAGAGGTCGCTATATTCAGAGTTATTTTACATACAGTTTTAGGAGTCGGGGGCTTTTTGTGACAATTAGGGACAGTTTATTGAAAGCCCTGAGTTTTCAACAGTTGAGGAGTTTCCAGTTTGGAACAGTTGATGCAGGTTGTGGCATGAAGCAGATCAGAAGTATCAAAAATAAACAACGCAAGAGAAAATACAAGCACAAACTCCAACACATTTTGTATATATTGGTTGGACTCTGGATGCGTGTGTGATACGATCGAGGAAAACGGCCCTCTAAGTGTTAACATCGATATCTGTCCATGCCATGCTCTTCAGTTGACGTTAGCTTATCTTGATCTGCCAAAATAATATTTGATAATTTTATTCATCTCAAATTCAACGTCGTTTGTCAATGCCTATTCACATTTCTGAATCATCTCGTTTCATATGAAGAAAAAAAGTCATCATGTTTTTGCTTTGTTATGTGTTGGATGCTCCATACCACTCCCTCATGATTAACATGGATGATCATACCTCTACTATTATAGAAAAGGCACTTTGTCTCTGGGTGTGGGTGGGTGTGTGTGTATGAGAGAGAGAGAGAGGGGGAGAGAGAGACAGACAGACAGAGTTTCCTATAGACCCCACAATGGCTGGGTCGATTTTTATGAAATTTCACATAAATGTACTTCATGTATCTGGCAGTTGTCATATGAAATTTCATACGAAGGTACTTTGTGTGACTGACAGTGTTCTTAGATAGGTTTTGTATTAGAATGTCATCGATAAGTATTTGATAATTAATAATCGAAAAAAATCCCATAAAAAAAAGGGAACAGGTGATGTTGACCAAAATTAACGCCTTATACAACCTAAAATCACAAGTGGATTTGAGAAGTTTTATTACCACACAAGCAGAAAGGCCCAGCATATAAAATCAACAGTAGGTTCTTTAATATGACAGGGGCGCGTTCGAAATGAATATTTTTGTTTAAAGCACAACTGAACCATGAGACTTGACTTTTTCATTTTAAACTTAAATCCAAGTCATTATAATTATCACCACACAAGCAGTACAGCCAGACATATAAAATCAGCAGTAGGTTCTTTGATATGACGGGGGCGCATTCAAAATGAATGTTTCTGTTTTAGAGCACAATTGAAGCATGATACTTGATTTTTGCATTTTAAACCTTAACTCCAGCAGTTATGTATAAAAATATTTTTATAAAATCAGCAGTAGGTCCTCTACACTGCAATGTAGACTATAATATATTTTGATCTACGTCAATGCAAAGAGGTATGTGAAGCTTCCTTCCGGTGCATCACGATTGGTCCCTAACTAGAGCAGGCAATCAACTGATTTGATTGGAAAATGGGTGATTTCACCGGTTTCGATGACAATAAAAAATATTGGGGGTGAGGGAAGCATTCGTTAATCATTAATCAGTCACGGGCAACATCGGGTCTCCCTGCAAGTTCACTATAGAGAAGCTAACTACACAAGACTGCAGCTGCGCAAAGGTGCTTTGAGACGCACCATAATCCTAACCGTAACACTAACCCTAACCCGCATCACTTAATGTGCGACGCATGCAGACCGGTATAGAGCGCAAAACAGTGAAACACAATACATAACACCCATGACAACGTTTATTTGTTTGAAGTTATTATCCGCTCTGTTTATAAAACACAAAAAAGAAACACAAAACAATATAAGTGTTTTTTGTTTGTTTGTTTGTTTGTTTGTTTGTTAGCAAGAACAGTGAAATGTAAAGAGGATGAATAACCGGTTTAGTTCACTGAAGTCCTGAGCCGTGAGATATTATTCAGGATATTGAATTCTAACGTGGACATCTGTATTAGAGAATCCAATATGTCTGACATGCTTATGCTTTGTCAATGCAATCACATAATGCAAGTGTGACCATGATAACAATTCTGATTGGTTGGTAGATACGACCATCAAATAATCAATTTTTCAATCAGCAAACGAGATTCAAAATATATATATATATATATATATATATATATATATATATATATATATATATATATATATATATATGAAAATTCTTTTTGGGGTACAAAATTTAATTATGGCTAAATAATGACCAGTTAACATGATGATTAAAAAATTAAAAAAAATTAAAATAAAGGCTAGCTAACCAGGTTTCGTTCCTCGCTAAACAGAGCTAAGTCGAAGAAAATCATGATTTAAAAAAAATAATGATAAATTGTCATGAATATGGCGGAGGAGAAAAAATTTTTTTACGTTTTTATCCCCCCATTTATTTATTTATTTTAAAGAGAGAGAGAGAGAGAGAGAGAGAGAGAGAGAGAGAGAGAGAGAGAGAGAGAGGAACAAACCAAATCATACGCCCATCAATGTTTCGTCTTTATTGTAAGACTTTTTCTGGATAAATAAATTGAAGAAAATAAAGAACCAGTATAATATTTGAAATTATACTCATGAAAAGGATGACTTTGTTCTGTTTCAAAACGAAAAAAGTCGTTGGAAATTTTTTAAAAAAGTTATAGCTTTGTGAAGAGAGTAAGATATTTTTAACGTCATATAACCGTTAATATATTTAAAAAAGATATGATGTAATTTTTATTCTTTTTGGAATAAATTAGAAACAAATGAACATAAAAAAACTGGAAAAAAAGAAGAGAATTACGACATGTGATACTTGTGAAACAGGCGTTTGAAACTACTTGTTGAAATTCACTTTTTCGTTATTTTGTTCGTTTGCTTTTTTGCCTGATGATGATTCGACGAAGAATCGAAAACTTTTGTGATACATATGCAACTTATATTATGATTATCTTTTTTATTATTTCAACACAAAAAAGATCATAATAAAAATCCGAAAAGTATAAAGTTATGATAAAGCGAAAGCTATCGGTTATTTTCAACATTGTTTGCTTAAATTTAAAAAATGCTGCCTAAAAACATACAATATATATATATATATATATATATATATATATATATATATATATATATATATATATATATATCCAGGCTTCCAGTAAATTCACTTGTTCTTTGTTTAATTTCAGTCTTATTTTTTTACCCCCATAAACATAGCATACACATGTGTAATAACAATGTACAGCACTCGTCTGCTTTCAATTAAATCCCCTAATTACCTCCCTTTCATCCTTTCATTCTCTGTTTCACTTGTTACTTCTCTTTCCGTGACAGCGGTGAATTGCTAGCAACAGTAGTCGCTTTGCTACGGAAACCAGTCATAAAAACGTCGCTCACCTCTTTACGTTTTTTATGATTTTGAACATCAGTAAATTCATCATAACTTTTGTTATACTGATCGAAAATTGAAAAAAAAAGTGTTCACAATATAACCGAGAAGGTGATCTACAAACTGTAATAATTGTTTGAAATTTGGTCGAAAAATTAGTGAGCGGTGAAGCAGTTCTAAATGACTAAAACTACCACTTAACCATATATTTAAACACGGTAGCGTTTGAATGATATTGAGTCCAATATAATATAATAAGAGAGAGAGAGAGAAAGGGAGGGAGGGAGAGAGAGAGCACATACATACATATATATATGCATATATATAGTAATGTGATTGATAATTTAAAATTCAAATTAGAATTAAAAATTAAAAATCTGTTTCATAAGAAGGAACAACAACAAAGTCAAAAATTTGTACGATCGTTTCGGAAAGGATGTTTTTATTGTGATAGACATTAAGCCACGGACAATAAATTTGACATATATTTTTTTTAAAACAAAGTCTCCTCATCAACAAAAGTATTGGGTTGGGTTTTTTTTATATGTAAAAGACACCATAAATAAACGTAGCAATTTTTAAGTAAAGCAGATGTATCTTTTAATTGTTCGCCTTTTGAAAACCGTAATTATCGTCAAAGCATTCATTTGGATGTTGATTGTAGCTCATAAATGTACGAAATGTTGAATTTTCCAAAAGAACGCCAATGGAACATTGTTTAGCATTTAACATTTATATATATATATATATATATATATATATATATATATATATATATATATATATAAGTGAAATTATTTGTCTGTGTGTGTACATTTACCTACCAAATAACTCTATCAATTTTCAGTATAATGACTCGAGATTTGACATAAGGGCTATTGAGATTTGGGAAAATCTTTTTAATCGGTTTTCGACTTGAAATTTTGCTGTCAAGGAGTCAAAGTTTAACAATTTGGTCTTTGAAAACTTTACCAAACTCCTCCGCCAGTTTTGGGTCTTAAACGCTTGAAATTTTAGATGTAGGTTATTTGGACATGGATCAAACTTTTAATTTGATTTGAGCCCAAAACAATAAATGTTAAGGGGTCAAAATTGTTGTCAAAGTATAAACATTTTTACCTCTGTAGTCTCTACCAAATTACTCAGCCAATTTTTGGTCTAAACATTTGAAATTTTACATAAAGTGTATTCACTCATAGGGCAAGTTTTTAATTGGATTTTGGCCGAAAATTTTGCGATAAGACCCATATTAACGATGACAGGACCCTTTTCAATATAATTTAGTTAAATAACTCAACTATTTTGGAACTCGGTCTGGAATTTTACAGTGTGTTTTATATTAAAGATCCATATATGGAGAGTGGACCTGTAAATTCACCCTTCTCCATTCGTCCACTCATCCATTCGTCTGTCCGTACTTTTCTCAATAACTATGCCTGGAAATTTTTGTAAATTTTGCATATAAAATTAAACATGATATGAGTAAAAAGTAACTAAACGAATTTTCCGGGAAAACTCTGATTGCCTCCTAGTGGTGCCTTTTGTGTTAAAATGGCTAAAATTGACATTTTTGTGCTTATTAAAAAAAGAACTGATACCTTGGATTTTTATAAAACTTTCTGAAAAGTTGTAACTAACTGATTTCTATATAATTTTTTTTGTCTATACTTGGCGATAACTCTTGGGTGTGCCCCAGCCCAAGGGCTCTTTTAGGGCTAATAAAAATACTTCATTTTTGGTACTATTTTATCATATTTGTCCAAAATTTTCTGTATGTCTATTTAGCAGTTTTGCGTGGTGCTGAACTCAAATTTAAATATGTTAAGGCTTTGGGAATTTTTGGGGCTAAATGGGATGAGGTGGAGGGCAAATAATGGACTTAGTCATTTCTTCTTTTGCATGGTGCAGAATTCAAATTTACATATGTTAAGGCCTAAAACTGCAGTGTTTGTTCATTTTCACCAGGATTTGACGCCCCCTGGGAACTTTTGGGGCTAAATGGGGTGGGGGCAATTTTTTTTTATGTCTCGTTCACTATGCAATTATGGGGGGTCATGCATGCTTCACTTGTTTTTATTAACAGTTTCTTTAAATGTGTCCCACTTTTAGAGACTATTAATATATGTGCAGACGTCTTATATCACTGTTAACTTTAGACTCCTTCCATTCCTGAAAATATTTTCGTGGAACTAATGAAATTCGCCATGTATATCAGTCGAATTCAGTGTGAATGACATCAGATAGAGGCAAATAGATGGTGCGTCTATGGGTTCTTCTCCTGAGACCGGCTTTGACTAATATTTTTGTAGGTTTCCATGAAGAAGGTTTGCTATCTGGTTTTCAAGAATAAATAAATAAATAAATAATTAATTAAAATAACCTTTATATCTTCGTCCTTACTCTTGGACTTATTCCATTACTAACATTCTTCTCTTTTCAATTTCTCTTTTATTAGCAAAAATAAGTCAATAAAGTTGTTTTAAATGTTAAAATTAGAGTTTCTCTTTTTATCCTACAGATATGTGTTAAAAAAAAGAAAAAAAAAAAAACTAAACCAAAATATCCGTCTTTTGCCTCGGCGAAATGTTTGAATTGCAATTCAAGCACTGTTTCCGTTGCCTCGTTTATCATCTTGCGTGTTTGTAAAACTTGTCTATGAGCTTAAAAAAATAAATTAATAAAATAAATTTCGAACGGTCAAAAAGCGAAAACTCTACATAAACCCGTTAACAAACATCTGTTCACTTTCAAAGGCAAAAAGTCTAAGAGTGAAAATATTGACTGTATAAATGACAATTTAAAATATTGACTGTATAAATGACAACTTAAAATATTGACTGTATAAATGACAACTTAAAATATTGACTGTATAAATGACAAGTTAATTTATAGATGTACTAGCGGGCCGACTGGTATTGCACGGTCGTAAAATACGCTTAAATATGATATTTTAATTTATGCAGATTTCATATTTATTATTACAGAGTTAACGCTCTATTGATTATTATATTGTACCCAATACATAGTAGTGATTTCAAAAGGAAAAAAAAAAAGAATAAAACTATGACTTGGGTGTCATCAGCTAGAATGGAAAACAAAACATGCAGCTCTTCAGCTTTATTCGTTACCATTTGACAAAAACTTCAGATACAAACAAACGTTGTTAAAAATATAAATATTTATTTGCACATACATAGAAATAACACGTTTAGTCAACTTACGTCTGCAAAATCCCATTTTTTTTTTTTGCAATTTTAACCCTTTAGCAGCTATTTTTACCGGTTAAAAATCAAATTGAATGTGTTCCCCAGGCCTAAATCCCCTACGTCTCAATTTTCAAGTCTGTGAACCAAAATCGACAGTGTAGGTTGGTAGAAACTGTTCCACAGACAGACAAGGTCACTTATATATATGTGTGTGTGTGAGAGAGAGAGAGAAGGAGAGAGAGAGAGAGAGAGAGAGAGAGAGAGAGAGAGAGAAAGTGTATAAGAAGGCTATAGCAATGCAGGAAACTGGATGTAAAAATAATGTGACATAAGGACAAAAATGGGCAAACGAAAGAGGGTTTTTTTTTTTTAATTTATATATATCTCCATATATCCATTTATTTTCCAGATCAATCTAAAATACACTTACTGTTTGAGATAACCAGAATGGTAGAAGTCTTCGATATTTTGAGAAATCTCTTTTTCGGAAAGTAAGAGACCAAAACCAAATGTTGTTAAAAAAGAAATGGAAAATATTTTCTCCCTTATATATATATATATATATATATATATATATATATATATATATATATGTCGAAGCATTGTTAATTCACTGCCCAAATAGCAACAGCCGTATAGTGCAACGGTTAGAAGCTCCGACTGTCATTTGGGTGATATGGTTTCAATCCTGGCTTGAGGTAGTCGCTTGTCTAGCCGCACTGATGAGCTGTGAGACAGTGAAACAGTAGTGTATGTGAATGACTATATATATATATATATATATATATATATATATATATATAGCTTTGTGAGTTGGAAGAAAAGAGTGAGCTCAATTCTATAAGACGAGACTTATTGGGACATTACAAAGCTCAACAAGTATCATTGGAGCTTATATATATATATATATATATATATATATATATATATATATATATATATATATATATATACAAATTAATGTTGCTTGTGAGTTTTTTTACATTTGATTTTTATGTTTCTCTCTTTTTTGTGATGAGGATTGATCCTTTGGATTATTTGGTCTACTATTTTCATTTGGGGCATTATACCTGCAATTCATTTTGTCAGTAATTTTCTCTGCAGGATTCAAAAATATAACATATTACCGATCGGAAATTTCCGTAATTTCAATGCTTCTAAATAATTTAAATTTGGTAAATTCGTAGACTACCACTATCTGTTAACCCCCCCCCCGCCTCTTTGCCAATTAGATTCTTTTTATTTTAAGCGAGTTTGCATGAACCCATTGAAAAACTTGGTAGAAAGAAAAGAAAAAAGAAAAAAATGATATCCAATTTCCAGACCGTTATAATTTTTTAAGACAATTAACAAACATTTAAATCTAAGTCCAAGTGGCACGGTTGTTGAACAACACATAATAGCCTAAAAGAAGTAGACACTCCCTCAGAAAAAGACACATACACTTTATCTAACATAGCAATTTTTAAAAAATCTATTATCTGCCCTAAAACGCTAGAATGACCTAAACAAATAGAATTATATTACATTAAGTTTATATCCGAAACTGACGCTCCCCCATTCTTAATGAATTACTTTCTCCCCCCGCCAAATTTTACAGAATGCTTACATAATTGCATAAAAAAATAGAGTCTTATAACCTTTTAAGAAGTAGAGGGGTTTAATGGAGGGTATTAATCTATAACAATATACTAACTTTATTAATTAGAACTTGTTATGCAAAAGTAGATATTCTTGATACATGATGCAACTGTTTATGGCAACATTTTGAAGAGCAATAGTGTTCAAAATCTTGCTGATTCTCTCAATGGAGTAAAAAACTGGTTTGTCAATTTTAAGACTTTCAAAACTAGTAACAGTTTCAAACATACACGTCATAATTTCATCCATTTCACTTCAGTTGATTTTTTTTCACTTTGAAATATTTTGACGTTCCTTAAGGCAAACTAATTTTTGTTAATTGTTTTTTTTAATTTTAGATTTTCTTTTGTTTTTCTGATTTCTCAATGTTTATTTTCATTATGGTTTTAAATACTTACTTTAATAGTGTTGTGGTGTAATCTTTCTTAATTTTTCATTAATGTCCTCCGTCCGGCATGCAACACATCATTACAGGGTGGAACGATAGATTTGTCACCCCTAGAGAAAACAACACAACACCTTTATTTTAAAACGTTTATTGAACAAATCAATTCAGGTAATTTGATTATGTAGTAGAACTGACATTTATTCAATGTAGCCGCCTTCAGCCTCAATCACCACCTTGATACAGGTCCGGAACTGGGAACATGCCTTTTCCACAAGTGCTGGTGGGAGCTCGGTGAATACTCGGCGGATGGCGGTGATCAGGCTGGCTTTGGTGTTTTGGGGGTTCATGTTAGTGATGTTCTCGACGTATGACCAAACGGAGTAGTCCAGTGGGTTCAGGTCAGGAGAGGAGAGGGGTCAGTGAGAGAAGGGTACAAAGTCGTAGCACTCCTTCTAAAGCCAAGCCTTCTTTGGATTTGTAGGGCAGTGCCAAGTCCTGCTGCCACACCCAAGGTCTGCTAGTGCCACCTGATATTATCAGGGGATCACCATACTTTTTAGTACATCCAGATACACTTTGGTATTGACTTTCAAGCCAACTTCGAATATGTGAGGTGGCATGATGTGGTCCTCACTTGAAACCGCACCAAAGACCATAACTCTGGCTGGAAATTTATTTTCATCACCCTGGGCACGTCCCTATTATTCGAGACAATCCAGTGATGCATTTTAAGGGTGCTGGCAATGGTCCTGTTATCATAACTTTGATCAGTAGAGAGCATGACTTGTACTGTGGCGCATCTCCAATCTTGCTTGTTGAACATTGTGTCATTTTCAGACATAATCAAAGACTCCTATCGTTCAGGAGACTTGTACACGACTGGCCAACTAGTAGGTGGTCTTCAACAAAAAAGAAAACCAGTTTTCATCAAACGGAAATGGAATCATGTCGTCTTTTCTAGGGCGACAATTTCATCGTTCAACCCTGTATAACACAATCCAGTCCTGCGGTATTGAATGAGTTGCCAATGAGTTGCCAACCTCTGGACTAGACTCTATTCATTTTGGTGCTGAAAGAAAAAAAAATCTCCGACTGTAAGAGGTAAAATAATTCTTAAATGAACCTTTAGATGTCTATATATCTCATATAGAAATCAAGTGTTACTCCTTGGAAAGGGCACTTTGATCTCTGAGAACTTACTGAAGTAAAATATTTTTTTAAAAAGCTTCCTATAAACCAAAGCTGAAATGTAAGTTATGTCGTCTTAAGGATGTACTCAACGCTGTCCACCATCTCGACTGACCAGTTATTCCAGTTATGTAGGCCGATAAACTGATTACGCCCACAATAGTCAACCCAAACATGGTCTAAGCCTCTCATTTTTTATCCTCTATATATTCTTTTGTGTTAAAAAGCATTCGTCAATATTGATGAGTTTTACTGATATTGATTGTCGTTGGCTTATCCTTTCATTTTTTATTGACATGTGCTCGCATCTTTATAAAAGGCGTTCTCCATTCATTTGCATTGATCTGTCACGCCTAAGTCTAAAATAACATTTGTACTGATCTTTCATGCTTAAGTCTAAAATAATATTTAGGTGGTCTGTTATACTTAAGTCTAAAATAAGATTTGTACTGTTCTGTCAGTCTAAAATACTTAAGTCTAAAATAAAATTTGTACTGTCTGTTAAGTCTAAAAGAAAATTTGTGTTGGTCTGTCTCATTTAAGTCTAAAATAACATTTATGTTGGTCTGTCCCATTTAAGTCTAAAAGAACATTTGTTTTGGTCTGTCACATTTAAGTCTAAAATAGAATTTATATTGGTCTGTCACATTTAAGTCTAAAATAACATTTATGTTGGTCTGTCACATTTAAGTCTAAAAGAACATTTGTGTTAGTCTGTCACGCTTAAATTTGAAATAGAATTTCTGTTCGTCTGTCACACTTAAGTTTTAAAAAATATTTGCATTTATCTATGACCCTTAAGTATATAATACTATTTGTACATATCTATCATACTTACGTCTGAAAAAAAAAAAAATTTTATTTGTCTATCCTGCTTATATTTTAAAGGGAGACCCGATGTTGTACGAGATTGAATGATGATCAACGAATGTTTCACACTCCCATATTTTTATTGTCATCGAAATTGATTAAATCGCTCATTTTTCAATCAAATGGATTGATTTCCTACTCTAGTTGGACACTCATCACGGTGCACAGGGAGGAAGCTTTACATGTCTCTCCCAGTGACTTTGTCCACAATATATTGTAGTCTGCATTGCACTGTAGAGAACTTACTGCTGATTTTATAAGATACTATTGATTTTATAAAGTTCTGTTTATGTACCTATTTACTATACCTCCCCACGGGACAGAGTTAGACACCAGGGTCGTTTTTTAACGTGGAGAAAAGGTACAAAAATAAAAATTGTCTCAGTCGTGAAGGATTTCTCCTCCACCGAAAGAGAACAAGAAATAGAAGTGCAGCATCTGAAGAACAGATACTACACTTTGATCTTGTCCCGAAGACTTTGTGCTGTTTATGTAATAAAATATTTTTTATATATAATAGCTTGAATTTAAGTTTAAAATGTAAAAGTCAAGCATAATGTTTCAATTGTGCTCTAAACAGAAACATTCATTTCAAATGCTCTCCTGTCATATAAAAAAAATCTACTGTTGATTTTATATGCCTAGCTTTACAGCTTGTGCGGCGATAATGGCTTGAATTAACGTTTAAAACTTTAAAAAATCAAGTATCATGGTGCAAATGTGCTTTACACATAAATATTAATTTCGAACGCGCCCCTATCATATAAAAGAATCTACTGTTGAGTTTATATGTCAGACCTTTCGGCTTGTGTGGTAATAAAACTTTTCAAATACATTTGTAATGTTAGACTGTTTAAGATGTTAACTTTGGTCAAAATCGCCTGCTGTTTCTTTCATCGGATTATTTTGATTATTGATACTTATCGAAGATATTTCGATACAAAACCTATCTAAGAATATTGCCAGGTACATAAAGTACCTTCGTGTGAAATTTCATAAAAATCGGCCCAGTCGTTTTCGAGTTCATAGGGAACGAACTCACACGCACACACACACACACACACACACACACACACACACACACACACACACACACAAAGTTGTTTTTATATAGTAATACAGAAAACAGTTGCGTTAGTCTATCATGTTTAAGCCTAAACGAATATTTTTTATGTTTGTCACGTTTAAATCAAAAACAACTTTTGTACTGGTCTGTCACTCTTAAGTCTAAAATAACATTCTAGCTGGTCTGCCAATCTTCAGTCTTAAATAGCATTTCAGCTAGTCTGTAACACTTAAGTCTCAAATGGCATTTATTTTAGTCTCTCATCCTTATGTATAAAATAACGCATGCGTTGGCATGTCATGCCTAGATCTAAAATAACATTTGTGTTGGTCTGTCATAATTAAGTCGAAATTAGATTTCTGCTAGTCTGACATGCTTAAATTTAAAATAGCATTTATACTGGTCTGTGATGCTTAAGTCTAAAATGATATTTGTAGATGTCTGTCACACGTAAGTCTAAAATAAAATTTTTGTTTGTCTGTTACGCTTAAATTTGAACTAACAGTTGCGTTAGTCTATCATGCTTATGACTAAAACAACATTTTTGTTGATTCGTCATGTTTTTTTTTTAACTCCATTTTCACCCCAAACAAGGCACAGTGCACAGTGGGGGGGGGGCTACTATTGGAACATTAGTTGCAGGGATACTATGTATGGAATTGAGCAGCAAGATGTCTTGAAATAACATTTGCGTTAGTAGCGTATCACAATTAAATTTGAAATAACATTTGTGCTTACGTTTTACCATTACATTTGAAATAACATTAGCGTTTGTGTTTCACAATTTAATTTGCAATAACATTAGCGTTTGTGTTTCACAATTTAATTTACAATAACATTAGCGTTTGTGTTTCACAATTTAATTTGAAATAACATTTGTGTTTGTATGTTACCATTAAATTTGAAATAACATTTGTGTTTGTATGTTACCATTAAATTTCAAATAACATTTGTGTTTGTATGTTACCATTAAATTTGAAATAACATTTGTGTTTGTGTTTCACAATTAAATTTGAAATAACATTTGTGTTTGTATGTTACCATTAAATTTGAAATAACATTTGTGTTTGTATGTTACCATTAAATTTGAAATAACATTTGTGTTTGTATGTTACCATTAAATTTGAAATAACATTTGTGTTTGTGTTTCACAATTAAATTTGAAATAACATTTGTGTTTGTGTGTCACAATTAAATTTGAAATTACATTTGTGTTTGTGTGTCACAATTAAATTTGAAATAACATTTGTGTTTGTATGTCACAATTAAATTTGAAATAACATTTGTGTTGGTGTGTCACAATTTAATTTGCAATAACATTTGCGTTTTTATGTCACAATTTAATTTGAAATAACATTTGTGTTTGTGTTTCCCAATTTAATTTGAAATAACATTTGTGTTTGTGTTTCACAATTTAATTTGAAATAACATTTGTGTTTGTGTGTCACGATTAAATTTGAAATAACATTTGTGTTTGTATGTCACAATTAAATTTGAAATTACATTTGTGTTTGTGTGTCACAATTAAATTTGAAATAACATTTGTGTTTGTATGTCACCATTAAATTTGAAATAACATTTGTGTTTGTGTGTCACAATTTAATTTGAAATAACATTTGTGTTTGTGGGTCACCATTAAATTTGAAATAACATTAGCATTTGTGTTTCACAATTTAATTTGAAATAACATTTGTGTTTGTATGTCACAATTAAATTTGAAATAACATTTGTGTTTGTGTTTCACAATTAAATTTGAAATAACATTTGCGTTGGTCTGTTAGGTTTAAATATCAAATAACGTTTTTGTTGATTTGTTACATTTAATTCTAAACTAAGCATTTTTAGTCGGTCAGGCTTAAGTTTATAATTACAGTTTTGTTGGTCAGTCACATTTAAGTCTAAAAAACATTTGTGCTAATCTGTCACACTCACATTTAAAGTAACATTTTTAACGTTAAACGCATAGATTTAATGGATGTAGCTTAAGAATTTCTGTTGTCTTTTTTTTCTACTTTCTGATTCCTGTCCTGATCAATTAGCAAGCGATATTTACACAGATTGGTTCTGATCGATATTTTCCATTTGGTCAGAAGATTGATTCGGGGCCTTTTTTTTATATTTCTTATAATAGACATAAAAATACAAGCAGATTAATTATTTGATTATTAGTGTGGCTATCCCATCAAAAATGATGGTATACTTTTTTCAAATTACCTACTTTTATAATTAACTATCTATACCAACCTGGCGTTGCTGAGGATGAAGCATTTTAGTTTTTAATTTTTATTTATTAACACAGTTCTTCAACTTATACAGAAGAACGAATACCACTTTAGTTGTAAGAGCAACAACTCTTTTTATATTCTTCAATTTAAAGTAGGAATTGTCTGATTTATTTATTGAAGACTACTATCCTCATCTTTCTTAGTTGTTGTTTCACGACGTTTCGGCCAACTATTCCTCTGGCCTTCGTCAGTTGGTAACCCGACGGGATACGAACTCTGAATCTCCTAACTGCATTCTCAGTAATTACTGCTATCCATAGTTGTTGTCGTCTCACCACATTTTGGCCAAGTAAGCCTCTGGCCAGCTTTGGTTAGGATTGAAATCTTCAGACAATTCTCACCTGGAACTGTAGAGATTCAACGTCTCTATCCACTGCACCACGAGGTCCTCACAACTGAACAAGAACAAGCAAAAGATGTGACTGACACAAAAGAGAAAGAAATAAAAAACATGAAAACTCATGAAGTGTATGAATGTGTCCCTAACATAGGTCAAACATGCATATCAACAAGATGGATGATAACAGAGAATGTTAAGGATAACAAAAAAATAACGAAAGCTCGTAGTCCTGGATATGACCTTAAACTATATCCAGTGGTGAGGCCCCAGTTTGCGGGCTTTGGGGAGTGTGGAGCCATCCTTTAATTGCCGTTGCTCCCAGGTCCACTTTGACCCGGAGTGGTAGTACCTGTTAGGGTTCCAACTATGGGTTAAATAGAAACCGACTTGAAAACAACAAATATATTCTATTAAAAAAATTTTCTTCAAAATCTTTGGATTCGGCATTAAATAACCTGAAAAGGGTTGATATGCCGTAAAACAAAAACAACCAACCAACCAACCAATGAAAGCTCGTCTTGTAGCATGTGGCTATGAAGAAAATTCACATAGCCTAAAAACAGACTCTTATACATGCAGCCATGGAGCTATGTGTCTTATAATGTCAACAGCCTCTGTTGAAAATTGGCAGGTGGAGACCCTTGATTTCACCTTAGCATTTTTGCAAGGTGATATGCTAGAGAGAAAAGTATTTTTCAGGCCATCATCTGAGGCATGTCCCAAGTCACAAGTGTGAAAGCTGAAAAGATGTATTTATGGATTGAATGATGCACTCCATTCATGGTACAAGAGAGTTCCCCAGGAATTAACTAAACTAAAAGGAATGGTAATTACATATGACAATGCACTGTTTCTTTGGCATGATTTATCCAAGAACTTGATTGGTATTCTGGCAATGCATGTAGATGACTTTTATATTTTGTGGAAATGATTATTTAAAAAAAAAAAATATTCAAGGTTGTAATGTACGAAAATGGAACCTTCAAATTTCTGGGATTGTGCGTTAGACAAGCAGAAGATAGGATCATTATAAACCAAAACAATTATGTGTCATCTAGTTCTTCAACAGATATAAAGAAAGGAAGATCTTTTACGAAACATGATGAGTTGAGTGAAAAGGAGGAGACAGATTTAAAAAGACTAAACAGGTCAACTGATGTGGGTATCTACCCAGACTCGACCTGATATTTCATTTGATGTGTGTAGGATGAGTAATACCGGAAAATCTAAAGTGAATTTACTTTTTGAAGCCAACAAGTCACTATTAAAGCTTAAATCAAAGACAAGTTCCATATCCTTTCTACAGATGGGAAATCCTTCAGATTTGAGTGTGGTTTCCTATTCGGATGGTACCTATGTCAACTTGGGGGATGGTCCCTCACAGGGTGGATTTACCATCTTTATTTATCTGGCTCCTATATGCTGGTCATCAAAAAGAAAAATTGACGGAGTAACAAAGAGCCCACTGGCATTCGAGACTCTTTCACTCAGTGAAGCTGCTGATGCAGGTTTATTGATAGCTGCCATGCTGCAAGAAATCTTCAGACTACTCAAGTTGCCTGAAGTACATTGCAAAACAGACAATGCATCTTTGGTAGAGACCTTAAAATCATCAAATCTTGTAAGTGACAGACGTTTGAGAGTTGATGTAGCCAGAGTAAAGGAAATTTTGGTAAAGGAAGAAATCCAAATTGAATGGATCAGGGGGCAGATTTTAGTGAAGAACGGTAAGAGAGTGATGGGTCAATAATTTTGAGTGTCAGTTCTCTCACCAGAATTCTTGGAGTGATTGAATTACAAATCAAGAAATCAGAGACTGCACTAACCAACAGTCAGTAATCTGCAAGCGATGCCTAGGCTGGCTTGGACATACCCTAAGATTGCTCACAGAGAGAATTACCAACCAAGTGCGCCAATGATGGGGGAAAAAGAGGAAACTCAAAAATAAACTGGCAACGGGCAATTGAAATGGGAAGAAACTTGAGGGACGCTGAGCTGGCTTCAGATTGACTGCCTTATACGTTGCAAGATGCAGAGTTCCTAAGTCTATGTAAGTAAGAAAGAATTTTTAAAAATCTCTTTTGTCAATGATTTATGACTAATATCGGCCCATGTTATTTTAAATCGATTTTATTGATTTTAATATTTAATCCTGATCACTATTTTGTTTTTTATTAGTCATAAATAAAATAAATCGGGATAATTCTTACATACTGTCACTGAAATCATTGATTATGAATTTTTCTGTTGTCGTTGGCTGACCGACATTTAAATCCACAAAAAAAGAAAGAGTGAGAGGGTAGAAAATAAGAGGCAATCTGGTTTATCTATTTGATAGTAGACGCCATCAGAATGCACTTCCGTTTTTTTTATGTGTATACAGTCAAATGTTTTATTATTCATTAATAGTTGAAACAAAAAAAAAATTGTGCAGCTTTAAAATTTGAAAGTAATTTGGAAGCATTTAAACTGCTGAATAGAAGATAATTTCTTGATTTAAAATTCTTAGCAAATCCTCAATTTTAAAGTTTTGAAAGATATTTAGATCCAATAATTTAATAAATGGGAGGTAACGGTGGCTAAATGATTAACAACACGGACTGACAACCTGGGTGTCCCTAGTTCGAATCCAGTCCATTCCACAAAAAAAATGTAAGTATTTAATCTCCTAGAAAGAATTCTAACTAGAAAGATATTGGAGAAACGAATGTCAACAATAATCATCTGATTCATACGAAATAAATGAATGAATTTTATTAATAGAAGTTAAAACATTAGCTTCATAAAATTAGTTATAATTTTATAACAATTTGGTTTGAGTAATAATTTGATGACCAAGCCACACCATAATAATAAAATTTAACTGTTAAAATCTTATCAAAACAACAACAAAAATTGATAAAAAATGGTAAAAAAACAAATGGTAAAAAATAAAACAAGTGATAAAAAGCAAATGGTAAAAATAAAACAAATGGAAAAAATAAAAATTAATTGCAAAATATTAGTGTTAAAAAACTAGTGCTAAAAACTAGTTGTAAAAAATAATGATAAACACAAATGGTAACAAAACTAATGGTAAAAACAAAGAAAAAGGTAAGGGATAAAAAATAAGTGGTTAAAAATAAGTTATAAAAAACTAGTGGTAAAAAACAAGTGGTAAAAAATACTAGCAATAAAAAACAGGTGGAAAAAAGCGAATAGTAAAATAACTAGAGGTAAAAACTAGTGGCAAAAAAAAACAAGTGGTAAAAAACGAGTCACAATGACAAGTGGCAAAAAGACAAATAGTAAACAACAGTAGTAAAAAAAAAACAGTGGTAAAAAATAAGTTATAAAGAGCTAGTGATAAAAACAAGTGGCAAAAAGCAATTGCTAAAAAACTACAGGTAAAAATACGAATGGTAAATAGACAAATGCTAAAAAACTAGAGGTAAAAATACTAGTGGTAAAAAGCTAATGCTTAAATCTAAAGGTAAAGAAACAAGTAGTAAAAAAAGCGGTGGTAAAAAGGCAAGTTTAAAAAATCCAGTGGTAGAAAACAAGTTGTCAAAAATAGATTATTTATTCTTTTATTTTTTTTAAACAAAACAAAAATGCAAATACAACGACTCCCGGGCAACGCCGGCTAGGCACACTTTGTGTATATTTCTAGATGAATTAGAAGAAAATAAATTATACTTTAATTAACAATTTATTGCCGGACGGATACAATACATATCTCCACCAATTCTAAAATATTTTTTTTAGTTTTTTTTCTTTTTCTTTTTCTTTTTATTTCTTTTTATTATTATTTATTTATTTATTTAACTTTTTTTGATGATGATGATGATGATAATAATAATAATAATAATAATAATAATAATAATAGTAGTAGTAGTAGTTGTTGTTGTTGTTGTTCTTTTTTTTTTGTTCTTTTTTCTTAATCTTTGAGTGATTAGTATTGATTAAACATCGATGGATTAAGGTAATCCGCTCCCATTCATGTCGCTAAAATCTATATTTTTGAGATTTATGCAACATTTTCATTTTCATTAACAAAACAAAATTATAAGATTATGAGTGTACACCCTTCGCAAAAAAAAAAAACAATGACCTTTAAAAAATTATGATTCACTAGTGTTTGCAGTAATATTCATCTAAATATGCTGAGCCCAACGTGGTCTATTTAGAAGAGATTCTGACCAAAGTGCATTTGAGCCAAAAGACTAGGCATATAATTAACAATAGGTTCTTTGATATGACAGGGGCGCGTTCGAAATGAATGTTTCTATTTAAAGCATAATTGAACCATGACACTTTACTTTTTCATTTTAAACTTAAATTCATTTTAAACTTAAATTCAGCCATTACCACCGCACAAATAGTAACACCAGGCATATAAAATAGACAATAGGTTCTTTGATGTGACAGGGGCGCGTTCGAAATGAATGTTTCTGTTTAGAGGACAATTGGGGCATGATACTTGTTTTTTGCATTTTAAACTTAAATCCAAGCCATTATATATAAAAAATAATTTTATAAAACACACAGTAGGTTCTCTACAGTGCAATGTAGACTACAATGTATTGTGGACTAAGTCACTGCGAGGATGTATGTAAAGGCCCCAATTAGAACAGGTAAGCAATCGGTTTGATTGAAAAATGGTGGATTTCACCGATTTCGATGACAATTAAAATATGGGAGTATGAAACATTCGTTGATCATCGTTCAATCCCGGCCACCATCGTATCTCCCTGCTAGCTCACTATAATCATCAAATACAATAACATACTTGTACAGTATATATTTAATATATACATAACATTTATTTAAATGATGCGAAAATTACCCGACGTTGTAATGCTCTTCCACCAAAATCAAAGAGCCCAACAGCGAGAAGTTTGCATTCGTGATACCGAAGCTGGCTCAAAAGGGCGTTTCCTTGAACTGCTTCGCTTTTAAGTTTAGGAGAACCAGTAGAACCAATTATTGATGTTATATTGCTAAACAGTTCTGTATGTTAAACTGTTCTTTTGTTGCAACTAATGTTAACCATTGAACCGGTGCTTGTAGATGAATAGGCATCGCTTCTTTGTTTATAATCCTATCTGCTTTTTAATCCAAGGGTAGCTGCTTGTCTTCTTCTTCTTCTTCTTCTTCTTCTTCTTCTTCTTCTTCTTCTTTTTTCTTCTCTTGAATGAATAGTTAAATACCTCATTGTTTTCCCTGTGTTGAAAAATCTCATAGTCAACTTTTTCTGCTTGATCTCAATTTACTGAATCCTTGAGATAATACTGTGCAGTCACTTGTCAGGTATACTGAAAGGAGTTCTTGCTTTTGAAAAGCCAGGACAAGAATATATCTAGTCTGGTGGAGTATCCAGCTTCGTGCTATTACTTGAGGTAACATCACTTGGAGAAGCTGCACCATTCCTTGTAAAAGCTAATATGAGTTAGCCATAGTGAAGAGATCTTATTTGGACAGCGAATACGAAATGTGATTTTGAATATTTGGTCATGGTTTACTTCTATGGAAAAAGTATCCGCATGCCAGATTGTTCTGGCAACCTCCTGTACAGAGAGATCTTAGACAATCGAGGATAGTGTCTAGTAGGCATTCAAGTTCTCTCCTTGTGTTCTTTCAAACAGATATTCACAAATGTATTCTCATTCACGATTTCTAGGAGTGACCTTTTACTCTGAAAGATGCTTTGAGGTGCAGCCAAGAATCTTCTTTTTTTTTTTTTTACATGGAGTTCACCACTTATCAAGGCCCAATAGCCACTCAGGGATAAGGGTTATTGTGTGTACAGTAATCAAAGGGATAGTGTAACAATAGTATTGGAGAATTGGTAAGGTGTCATTACTTGGAGGGGGGCGGTTCATCAGGAATTTGTTTGTGTTGGACTTGAAGACATCCAGGTTAAAGTCGGGAGGGAAACAGGCAAGCGGAACAGAGTTCCACAGGCATGCAGTTCTAAGAAAGACAGTCTGGACAGGAGAATTTTGTTTCTCTACAAAATCTTCTTCCTTCATATATAAACACCTCATGAAAATAACATTGTAGCATACATGCGTTGCGTTACGAATTCCATATCAGATTTAATGATGCCAGTATCGACTTTTTACCCGATTTTCTTGTTATAGTTAAATTTATTTATTTATTTTATTCAGTTGATTCTTTGATATAATAGGGGCGCGTTCAAAATGTAGGGTTTTCTTTGATTTACGAGTACAAATGCGCTAACTTTAAACTCCTAAAAAAATTCGAATCAGAACTATTTGAAAACACTGTACCGCGCAAAACTATATTTATTGGTTTTTGACGAAATAAAATAAACATTACTCTTGCTACAGAAATGTTGACATCGTTTGAAATATAATATATACATGAATTTTTAAAATAGAAATTGAAAACCAGAAATGATGCAATTTCGAAATGAATAGAATCAGTGTTTATTTTTTTACTTTTTATATTTATGACTTTTGATATTTAAAATATAATAAAATAAAATAATAATGATAATAATGGTAATAATAATAACAGGAATTAGCATACAAAGAGGCATCTTCCAAGGAGGCTCACTATCACCACCACTGTTCATCATAGCCATGATGCCCTTGAACAGTATTCTGAGAAAGTGCCAAGCGGGATACAAGTTCTCCAATACAGAGGAAAAAATGAACCACCTGATGTACATGGACGATCTGAAACTTTTTGCAAGGACCGAAAAGGAGCTAGAGACACTAATTAACACTACCAGGATCTTCAGCCAAGATATCCAAATGGAATTTGGAATGGAAAAGTGCGCACAACTAGTTATAAGAAAGAGAAAACTGGAAATGACAAAAGGCATGGAACTACCCAACCAAACAGAAATGAGAGCACTAGGGAAACAAGACGACTATAAATACTTGGGAATTCTGGAAACGGACACCATCAGAGCAACAGAAATGAAAGAGAAAATTGGAAAGGAATACCTCAGGAGAACAAGAAAACTCCTGGAAACGAAATTATATAGCAGAAACCTAATAAAAGGTATTAATACATGGGCAGTATCACTAGTAAGATACTCTGGACCGTTTATAGGGTGGACAAAAGAAGAACTGAGACAACTCGACCAGAAAACCAGGAAACTCATGACTATAATGCACTACACCCAAAGGACGATATTGACAGGCTCTACATGAAAAAGAAAGACGGCGGGAGAGGACTGATCTGCATAGAAACTGTGTGAAGGACACGAAAAAAGAACGAGAAAAATACATAATGCAAAACACTGAAAGGATAATTATGGCAGCGAGAGACACTGAAAAAAAAACAACAAAGCAGAAAACAAATGACAAAACGAGAAAAGAGAAATGGGAAGAGAAACAACTCCACGGAAGATTCATAAGAATGACAAAAGATGAGAATAACGAAAACACATGGACATGGATGTGAAAAGGACATATAAACCGAGAAACTGAATCTCTAATAACTGCAGCAGAAGATAACTGGATAAGAACCAACAATATCAAAGCAAGAATCGATAAAACACAAGAAAACAGCAAATGCAGACTCTGTGGACAGAGAGACGAAACGATAACCCATATAGTAAGTGAATGCAGCAAACTGGCCAAAAGGAATACAAAAACTGGCATGACCAAGTGGGGTAGGCGGTGCACTGGGAATTATGCAAACAACTGCATTTTGAGCGTACAGACAAATGGTACAAGCATAAACCTGCAATAGCACTCGAAAACGAGAACCACAAAATCCCATGGGACATGGACAGATGGACGGACAAACCCATCCAAGCAAGGAGACCAGATGTTGTAATACTTAACAAGAAAGAAAAATCCTGTCAAATCGTAGACTTTGCTGTCCCAGCTGACCACAGAGTGAGTATGAAAGAAACGGAGAAACAAAGCAAATACAGAGCTAGCCAGAGAGTTAAAAAGGATTTGGATGATGAAGAAAATCAAAATAGTACCGATAATAGTAGAAGCACTAGGAACAATTCCGAAAAACTTCGAAAAAAGAATGTCAGAAATTGGAATCAGAGGAATAACTGCAAAAGTACGACTAACGATAATGAAAACAACTGAAATATTAAGGAAAACCCTTGAATGCGGAGAATAATACAAGACAATATAACAAATAAGCGTTACAGGGAATGAAGAACACCGAAGCTGCATATCTGCAAGTTCTACACCCCCATCATGCATCACCCCCATAGTTTCACCACCGCTCCTCCCAATAAAAAAGTGACACCAAAGAGCTGAGAAGGGTCAAGAAGGACTGAAAGACCGAGGAGAGAGCGCCAGCCAGACCTCGGTTGGACAAGCGCAAAGAGAACTTGGATTTCGGGGAGGCTTAGTGTCACTCAAATTCCAGTATAAATCAATGGCCACTGCCGGCGAGAAATCAATGGTAAGAGACTGTTGCAATGATGCAAATTCATTTGAAAATGCTATCGAAGGAGGTGGAGAGAACTGGACATCTGGGGAGACTTGTCACTCAACCTCCAGAGAACACCACAGGTTTCCAATCAGATCGTTTGTTAACTTGTGTGAAAGCTCCATGTGAGCCAATAATAATAATAATAATAATAATAATAATAATAATAATAATAATAATAATAATAATCTTTTTATCTCCTTTTTCAAGTCTTGGTAATTTTCGACCTTTTCTTTTTCCTCCACATTCCATCCTGTGTTGACTATGTGGGCAGAAAGGTGAGGATGTACAACACATCTTCAGTGGTTGTGGGAAGTTAGCACAAAAGGAATACAAGAGGCGCCGTTACAATATTGTGAAAAAAATCTATAGGGATATATGTAAGAAAAGAGGGATGGAATGTAGTGAAAAATGGTACAAGCATATTCCAGAAGGAGTGATGTGAAATTATTGTGGAATATGAATATTCAATGTGACAGTTTGATTGAAGCAAGGAGACCAGATTTAATCTTGTTAGAAAAAAAAGAACACAAGGCAATAATCATTCATCTAGCAGTATCAGCTGATGTGAATGTGGAAAGAGGATTGAAAATATCAGCACTTGAAAAGGGAGATAAAAAGTTGAAGAAAGTAGAAGTTGGCCTATTGTCATGGGAACCCTAGGTAGTATGATAAAAGGAGTTGACGAATGGATTGAGAAAATTAGGATCAATTGCAATGTTGGAGTGCTTCAAAAGACTACCCTATTGGGAACTGCCAGAATCTTCTGGAAAGTACTAGAGGTCTGAGAAAAGAAGACGCTGATTGCCTATGGTCATTTGTTATGATCCGCCTATCAGCATAAAATAAGCAATAACAACAGCCAGACATAAAATGTAACAACAGAAATAATAATGATAATAATAATAATAATAATAATAATAATAATAATAATAATAATAATAATAAATTTGGAGTTGAAAGCCATATTTAATTTCAGAAGAGTTTCCGACAAGTAGCTAAATTTTTTGTCTGTTGCGGATCTGAATAAGTCTTGGACTTTAAAATTTTGCAGGTAAAGAGCAAAGATCTTTCTTGTGTGGACACGAAAAAAATTATGTGTTGGAATTCTAAAAGGTCTAATATTTTTATGGAGCGATTCCGGTTTCTGATTGGTTGCTAGCAGAGCGTGGCTCCATTTGATTGTTCAGTTCCTATCGCCAGTGTTTAAAAGTAGTACCTTCCAATGTTCTTCAATCATATTCGCATTATATAAAAAAAAACAATGCAACATATGCATTTTAAATTTACATCATTTTTTAGTTTTCAATTTCTGTTTTTAAATTACTCTTATCATTTGACTGACCTTGAGAGGCCATTTTTAAAAATGGCAGCATCTTGTTTAGATGGTTACTCATAATATTCGACTAATATTCAGTTTGTATGCAAGTAGTGTAAGACAATGGCAACAGATGATAACTCAGATGTGGAGAAAGGATATTTAGTAAGTTCTGTTATCTTGGTATATGGGATGATCACGTTGACACACTGGTTCTCTTTAGATAGCTACAATTTAGCAACGTTGAATCTGGTCAATACTAAAATGAGTGAAAATTTGAGAATTCCAGGTGCTGTATGTGTTCTCTACTCATCTTCACATTGTTCCCGGTCATCCTCGACTTTTTGCCACCGGACTAAAGTAGTACGGATTCAGGAAAAGTGTGGTTGGGGATTATGCAACCCTTACTTAACAATTACATTTCCAGCTACCCTTACAGGAGGTATCCATTGTTTCTTGAGACTTAACGTAAGCATTTTAGTGAGTTGCTCATCTGTATAAGTCTTGGACCAAAAGTTGTATGTAGAAACTCGCAAAGAAAAGGAAAACTTTTTTTTTTTAATATTTTTGGTGATGCTATCGTTTGGAGTACAAGGAGATGCTGATACTGATATGATATGAAAGCAAAAGTTAAAAATGAATGCACTAAGTTTGTGAACTTCTGCCATCACTAACCAGCAGAGTGTTACCACTGCTAGTCAAGGGAAAAGTCTATCAGGCATATATATGCAGTGCGATGGTGTATGGAAGTAAAACCTGACCAGTGAGGGTTGAGGACATGTGTTGCATGAAGAGAAATGATACAAGAATGATATGATGCATGTGTAACACAAGTCTTAAAGACAGGATCAGATCTGAAGACGTCAGAGGAAGATTAAATCTGGAAAGTATAGGGAGATATGTTCAGAATAGGAAACTTCAATCGTATATCTCCATTGAAAGAATGGACGAAACTTTCTGGGTTAGTAGATATAGAACAATTAATCTAGCTGGGTTAGCCCACAAGGAAGACGAAGTAAAGTAAAGGAAGGAAGTGATTAAGATGAATTTAAAAGAAAGAGGGATAAAGACCTGTCCAGAGATAGGTTAGTTTGGAAGTCAACTTCTTAAAGCTATCCAACACGGACTTGAACCGAATATGATGCTAATGATCCAGTCAGAACTCCCTCATGAATAACGCACAACAGACAATCCATTTCTTCTCCGAGAGGAAACACACAGTAGGATTTTTTATCTGCCTCCTACAATCAAAGTCCACTTACAAATATCAATATAATATTACTAAATCTTATATCTAGAATCCTTAATCTAATTTTGATCACAATCCATTACATGATTTGGATTCTAGAAAGTGTCTAAAATTAAGACCTGGCCAGAGATAGGTTAGAATTAGGAGTAGATGGAATAAGTTTAGAGAACTTTTGCCATTGCTAATCAGAAAAGCGTTACCCTTATTAACCAAGGGAAAAGTCTATCCGGCATTTGTGCATAGTGTGATGATGTATGGAAATGAAATTTGGCCAGTGAGGGTTGAGGGCATGCATTGTGAGCTTTCAAGACATATTTTTTTTTATGGAAATCACTCCAGACAAGGCATGAAGTCACTTGGTGCAAAGAGCTAGAAAAAAAAATACTAATACAAGGTCAAAAACTTGTCAACGATAAGTGTTAGATGAAATAGATTCTGACCTAGAAAACAGCAATTCTTTCCTCTTTGTCAGAAACATCACTCATGGAATGTGAGGACTAAAGGACAATATAAGGGAAGCAAAAGTTATGAGGTTGCCGAAATTAAACCCAAGATCCACTTTCTACTCTCTTTAAATTATAATGTTTAGACTTGATGACCCCAAAGGAAGATTGAATCTAGACATTATAAAGAAATTTATGCAGAACAGGAAGCTTTATTGCTTTGTTCGTATGGAAATAATGGATGGAAGTTCTTGGGTTAAGAGATGTAGAACAGTTGAGATGGAGCAAGATCAACTGTTAGAGGAAGGATGGTGAAAACATGAAATGAACTGCAAAGGATCTATTTGCTAAAAAGAGGGATAAATAAAGACCTGGGTAGAGATGGATTAGTGTTGATGTCAAGTTCTAGAAGTCATTCGACGCATGCAATCATATAACACTGACGTTTAATTGATGATGATGATGATGATGATGATGATGATGATGATGATGATGATGATGATGATCTTCAATTAGAAATAGCATGTACATTGCTAAATGTATTGTGGATTGTATGAATGAAACTCAAACTTATCGTACTTTGTGGAAAAAAAACTGTCATTTATAAAGAATCTATTAAGAAGAGGAGAAGTGATGAATTATGGGAAGGTGGAAAGAGAAAGTATACCCCCCCCCTTAAAAAAAAAGAATTCTGAGTGACAAGACTATTGACAATGGTAACAAAAAAGAGGAAGAAAAGAGTTGTTAAAGAGAGAAGCATATTGGTCATTTTGCTTTAAGGCATATCGACCTTTTTCGGTTTATTTAATGTTAGATCCAAACATTTTCGTAATTAAAAAAAAAAATTATTAGCTGCACCAAGATGGGAGTTATGCTTTCAATCGAGTTTGTCACTATGGTTGTTTACAACTTAGCAGCCACATCACTTGACTAATTGTCATCAAACTTGATCAAAATGGTCTCTATATGGTATAATCGCATTGACACACCAGTTCCTGCTAAATCACCAAAGTTAAACAATGTTAAACCTGGTCAGCATCACATTTGAGAATACCAGGCACTGTATATAGGAGGATGTGAACACCTCCCTGCAAAAACTGCAAAAACCTAACGTTGTTATCTCTCCTGGTGGGGATATACAAGCATGTATATGTATAATCCCATGTAACTTCCTCATTCAGGAGAAGTCAGTTTAACCTGTCTAGGGTGAGCGCTGCTTCAGTTGGTTGATCGGTAAAATATTGGTCACAGTCTAAGTTAGAGCTGATTAAATTTTGGAATATCTTGGTCAAGGTCACGAAAAAATTAATATCACATTTTTTATGATAACTTTCAGTCCATTCATTGCAGAGACACGCTATTCGGCCTATATTGCAGTCAACAAAGTCCTGCATTTGATATGACCTTGAAATTTGACCTTGACAAGTTCGAAATTTCAACTTCCATTTTTTTCTAATTTTATGTATGGATCTGATGCTCTTTGCTAACAGTAATCACCATGCAAAATTTTAGTCTGATCAGATAATTAGTTTTTTTAGTTTTAATAATAATTAGTTTTTTAGTTAACAATAATTAGTTTTTAGTTCTAAGATTAATTAGTTTTTTAGTTCTAAGATTAATTAGTTTTTTAGTTCTAAGATTAATTAGTTTTTTAGTTAACAATAATTAGTTTTTTAGTTCTAAAATTAATTAGTTTTTTAGTTCTAATATTAATTAGTTTTTTAGTTAACAATAAATAGTTTTTTAGTTCTAAGATTAATTAGTTTTTTAGTTAACAATAAATAGTTTTTTTAGTTCTAAGATTAATTAATTTTTTAGTTCTAAGATTAATTAATTTTTTAGTTCTAATATTAATTAGTTTTTTAGTTAACAATAATTAGTTTTTTAGTTTCCATGACATACTCTGGATACAATATGAAGAAGTAAGGCTCGGATGAGACTTTGGTTCATCCTTACCTTGTCAAGCAGACATATACAATCTCACGACTCATTTATGTTCTTGTATTATTTATGAACTAGCAGGGTTACCCAGCATTATTCGGGACAAAAGTGTAACATATTTCTATTAAAACTTCTATCTCTCTATCTATGCCCGTGTCTCTTTTCTCCTACCCCGTTTTTCCTCCCTCTCCCCAAACCCCTCTTTCTCCTCCGCCTAGCTCATTCCTTTCTAAGTACACACACATACACGCAGACAAATATTCTTTATGTAATAGATGCCTCGTGAAATTGCTCAGTATTTTCTTTCCAAATTAGCCCATAATAACACTGAAAAAGCAACATAGCCTGACGAAATCTGGCCCAGTTGATCCCCTAGAGAATGAATGACTTTTTTCTAACTTTGATCAAGAATATACCACCTTTGAGGGTATTTATTTTGTAGGTTTTTTTTTAGTTGAACACACACACACACACACACACACACACACACACACACAAATTTATATAATAGACTAGTAGGGCCACTCGGCGTTGCTTGAAAGTCATAAAAGCTAAATAAAATATGTTATATACTGTGAAGTTTCCCCCTCCCCTGAAGATAAATTCCATTTTTTTAAGCGAGGAATGAAAAAATAAAACCCAGGAAGCCTCTAGAGCGCTATCGAAAGCACCAAATAAATTAAAGATGTCTCCAGAGCACCACTGAAACTAAATTTCCTCGCCCTCTTTCTGTGTAGAGAAATGATAATGGTTAAAAACCGATCAATTAAATCCGTGTTAATATCTTGCAGTTAAAAAAAAAAAAAAAAATTGCTTAAAAAAAAATGCTAACCCATTTCCTGGGCTTTATTAATACATGATAACACTTAAAAAATGGTATCTAATCCTTGATAACATTAAATTATATAAATGCTCATTTGACCCGCAAAGAACGGATCTTTTTTTCTTTTTTTTTTTTTCTTTCCAAAATTTTAGATATGATTTTTCGGGGTTTACACTGATTAAAAAAAATACCAACTTTGTAGGAGTTTGTTGTGTATTTTTTAAGTTTTAGCTAGGCATACAAACATAAACACACAGAAAATCCCTTTATATAATAGATGTATTTTTTCTTTCTTTTTTAAGCGCATATTTGTTAGTGTTTCCAGGCCGTATTTGTTTGTAACTCGGTGGCTGATTATGTTTCGCTCCTTCTATCCCCACCCACTTGTTTCAAAGTGTAGTACTTTGGGCGTATATGCTAATAGTTAATATTCGACTACACCCCTCCTTTAAAGAAAATGCATTGTCTACTTATTGTTTATCTCAACTTTCTCTCTGTCTTCCTTAAAAGAGAGAGGCGGGAGAGGGGGCAGGTGGGTACGACGTCTATTTTTATTATTATTTCTTAGCGTGCCCTCACCCGAACGCAATAAACCGGTGCTTACCTTCATCTTTTTGTCACTCTCTTTAAAAAACATATCTTCTCTCGGTACTTGTGCAGTTTACGGACCGTGGTAATTTTTAAATAGGATTTCCATGTTGAATTCAATTTTTACGGCATCTTTCGCTCATCAAACTATTAGGTGAAAGTTAACAAAAACATCTCCACCCTCCACAACGACTCCCTATGTTAAGAATGGACTTCTAAATAAAAACGTTATTATTTCAGCACGGTCCATAAACTGCACAAGCATCTTTCTCTCTTCAAATCTAAAAAAAAAAAGTTACAGCTTTTTTTTTTTTTTTGAAATTAAAAAACAAATAGGGGAAATGCTAACATTCATAGATTTCTTGAAATATATCGCATAAAAAAAAATAAAATTGAATTAAAATTATTTAAAAATATTTCGACTTTGCAATCAAGTGGGAGGTTATCTTTTCTATTCCTTCCAACCACTTCTCACAGAAAAGATGTTGCTAGTCTCTCTCTTACTCTGTCATTACTTTCATGGAAGGTGTCCAAATTTTATTGAGGGGGGGATATAACTTAATAAGAATTTGATATTCTCATAAAACTTCCTCCTTCAGAAGAAGCTGGTTCAACCCGCCTTGAGTGAGTGGTGCTTTCCACACTGATTGGTTCACAATTGATCGATTTGATCTACACATAAAAAAAAGGTGGTCCGTTATTGCTACAAAATAATTTTATATCTGCCAAAACATATTTAAATGTTTAATCTTGTGATCTTAATTTGGTGTCAAAAATTTATTTATTTATTTATTTATTTATTTTCATTATTTGGATTTAAAAATGATAGATGATTTTTGTATTTCACAGACAAAAGTTTACAAGGATGAAGTGAAAGTAACTACAGGGATCAAGTATGCATCTTTCCCTTCCGCCAGATAATCGGGCGAATCTTTTAGTACATCCTATACTCAATAATGAAGATGGATTTCAATAAATTTCAAATTAAAGAACTGAATAAACAGCTATTTACACGCAGAATTAATTTTTAAGAACAAGTCGACTCTGTGTCCTGCCAGTGCCCGGGAAAGTATATTAACTTAAGAAATTTTCTTTTCACATTATTAAATGGAATGTCAAGTCAAGATACATAAATATTTTCGACACCTCCATTTTTCTTTTTCTTTTTTTTTTTTTTCGCTATCTAATAACGAAGTATTGAAAACCTTGTCGAGCATCGAGAAAAAAAAACTGTGAACAACAAGAGGGAAAACATTATTGATATATTAATCATTATTTTTAAAAAAATAATTTTACAGTATAATTTTAAAAATGGTGACGCACTTAATGTTCAATCTAATATATTAAAAATAATCGCCACATTCCTGTAGAAAATTTTAAAGCTTTTAAATTTCTCATTTAAAGTGATTTATAATCAACGTTTAAATTTACATGCCCATCGTGACAAACATCAAGATTAAAGGCGGTTAAAGATTAAAAAAAAAAAAAACAAATGATATAAAATTAGGTATAGACATGTTTGTTTAAAATATACTAAGCGTTTTGGAGTTTAAATCAAGTAAGTATTACGTGGGGAAAATACTTTCTAACACTTTTTAAATTAGTACGCCATATTGAAATTAAGCTGATGTACTATCATATATGACATCATCTAGACAATATTTCGATAATATTAGCAAATTTACTCAGTCAAAAAGTATATTTCTTCTGATTTCATATGTAATATTAAATAGATTTTGATTCAAAACGTTTAGCATGTCATAATCTGTAAAAAAAAAAAAAACAACAACAACAATTCATATATATACTAACATTTCAGCCCGGCGTTTCCCGGGTGTTTGGATGTGTGTGTTGACCAAAAAAAAAAAAAAAAGTGGTATTAGAAAGGCAGCCTCGAACCCGTACCGCGAAGGACGAAAAGAACGGGGGGAAAAAAACCTGACGTCTTTGTCGTTACGACCACCGCCAAACCGGAAGTGACATAGGTTTTAATTTAGGCTAGACAATAGAAAGGAGAGGATGACTTTAAAAAATATCGGCGAACCCCCCTCCCCCGTGTAGAAAAGAGCCCAGTTGAAGGTGAAGATATCAATGTTTTTAGCCAATTTTTCGATATTTGTCGTCTGAAAGGCCGAACTTCAAAACAGTACAGATATTGTAAAAATCCGTCACCTCTGTCGAAAGTTTTAGACACACATGCAAACATACATACATACATACATACATACATACATTTATATATTGGTAACTAAAAAATTTCGACCCAAACCGATTAAAAAGCTTGCCCTATCTCTGAATACCCTTTATGCAAAATTTCAAATGTTTAGACCAGAAGGTGTCTGAGTAATGTGTTAGAAACTGCAGAGGTCAATTTTTTTTAAAATTTTGACCCCTTTTTTGACCCCTTAAAATTGATTGTTTTAGGCTCAAATCAAGTTATTAATTTAGATCCATGTCGGAGGAACCCATAACTAAAAATTCAAGTGTTTAGACCGAAAATTGTCGGAGTAGTTTGGTAGAGTTCTCAAAGGTCAAATCGTTGAACTTTGCCCCTTTAATAGCCGAATTTCTGGCCAACAACGAACTACACAGATTTTCCCAAATTTCAGTACTCTGTATATCAAATTTCGAGTCTGTAGACTAAAAATTGACAAAGTTATTGCGTAGGTAAATGTACACAAACACACACACAGACACGTTCACTTATATACTAGCATTTATGCCCGGCGTTCCCCGGGTGTTTGGATGTGTCTGTTGAACAAAAAAAAAAGCAAAAAAAAAAAGTGGTAGTAGGAAGACAGGCTCGAACCCGTACCATGAAGGAGAAAAAGAACGGGGTAAAAACCTGATGTCAATGCTGTTACGACCACCGCCAAACTGGAAGCGACATTTTTTTAAAATTAAGGCTACACAATCTAAAGGAGAGGATAACTTTCAATAACATCGGCGAAAAAAGTGACCCCCCCCCCCCTGTAGAAAAGTGCCTAGTTGAAAGAGAAGATATTAATGTTTTTGCCAATTTTTCGATATTTGTCGTATGAACGGTCGAACTTTAAAACGACACTGATCTTGGTAAAATCTGTCGCCTCTGTCGAATGTTTTGGGCAGGCATGCAAACATACATACATACATACATACATACATACATACATGCATACATTTATATATTGGTAACTAAAAATTTTCGACCCAAACGGATGAAAAAGCTTACCCTATCTCTGAATATCATTTATGTAAAATTTCAAATGTTTAGACCAGAAGGCGTCTGAGTAATTTGGTAGAAACCGCAGAGGTCAATTTTTTTTAACTTTGACCCCTTTTTTGACCCCTTAAAATTTGTTGTTTTGTACTCAACTCAAGTTATTAAGTTAGATCCATGTCCAAGGAACCTATATCTAAAATTTCAAGTGCATAGACCCAAAATTGTCGGAGTAGTTCGGTAGAGTTCTCAAAGGTTGAATCATTGAATTTTGACCCCTTAACAGCGAAATTTTGGGCCGAAAACCGATCACATCGATTTTTCTCAAATCTCAGCACCTTGTATATCAAATTTCGAGTATGTAGACTAAAAATTTAGAGAGTTATTGCGTAGGGAAATGTACACAGACACACAGACACGTTCACTTTTATAAATATACTAGCATGGGTGCCCGCCGTTGCCCGGGTGTTTGGAGATGTATTTTGAGAAAACAAAAACAAAAAAAACGGTCAATTTCTTTTTAAATTTGACCACTACTATGACCCTTAACATTTATTGTTTGGGGCTCAAATCAAGTTATTAAGTAAGATCCATGTTCAAGGAACCTATATCTAAAATTTTAAGTGTTTAAACCCAAAATTGTCAGAGGAGTTTGGTAGAGGTCAAATCATTGAACTTTGACTCCTTAACCATCAAATTTCTGGCCGAAAATGGATCACATCGATTTTCCCAAACCTCAGTACCCTGTATATCAAATTTCGAGTCTGTAGACTAAAAATTGACAGAGTTATTGCGTAGGGAAATGTACACACACAGACACACAGACACGTTCACTTTTATAGATATACTAGCATGAGTGTCCGGCGTTGCCCGGGTGTTTTGAGGTTCATGTTGAGCAAAAAAAAAAAACGGTCAATTTTTTAAACTTTGACCCCTATTATAACCCCTTAAAATTTATTGTTTGGGGTTCAAATTAAGTTAGATCCATGTCCAAGGAACCTGTATCTAAAGTTTCAAGTGTTTAGACCCAAAATTGTCGGAAGAGTTTGGTAGAGTTCTCAAAGGTCAAATCGTTGAACTTTGACCCCTTAACAGCGAAATTTCTGACCAAAAACCGATCACTTAGATTTTCCCAAATCTCAGTACCCTGTATATCAAATTTCGAGTCTGTAGACTAAAAATTAACAAAGTTATTGCAAAGGGAAATGTACACAGACAGACACACACACAGACACAGAGACACGTTCACTTTTATAGATATACAGATAGATATATATAATATGCACGTTTGAAAGTCTTACACATGATGAAGGATTTCCTGAAATATTACAATACAGATCCTCCACCTGAGCATACTGACGTAAGTAAGAATGCAATACATGTAAAATATTAAACATTGAAAAGGTCAGTCGGTTAGTTTTGTGTGTGAGATCAGAACTTCCTGTTACTTGATCACTCTAAGATCGTCTGAATTAAAAGTTAAGCCTCATTAATGCCAAAATTTCCCTTAATTTCATAGCGATGAACGGTTGCACTGGGGTATGTTCCTTTCTAATGGAGCCAAAGGTGACTTCATTGCATGGTTTGAATCCTTTGACCAGCCTTGATTGTCATCTTCTGCACTGATGATAGGGTAAGTATGAAACACTAATGTCTGTAGGTATTTATAATTAATCATTTATATATATATATATATATATATATATATATATATATATATACGAGCAGGCCGTTCGATATTGCCCAGTCCTAAAATATGCATAAATATTATATTTTAATTCATACAGAAAATAGGACGTGTATGCAAGTATTGTTTTTTCTAAACAGTTCACTTCTTGTAAGTAAATGAAAAAAATACTCAAGCTGAAATCGAAACCAAAACCTAAAGACAGCAAGTCAAGTACAATAACCATTGGACCAGCTTGACACAATCTTTTCTGAGTTTTTTCCAACCTACTTATTCTTAATGTAAAGAAACTGTCATGTTTCATGGCTGCGCATAAAACAGTTAGTAAACAGATAAAAATCTGATCAACCCCCACATAGCAATTTTTCTATTTGATATCCCTTAGCTGCCCTTTCTCCTGATGAAAACAGATTAAAAATTTTTCCACATATCTGAATGCCCTATATACAAAATTTCAAACTTGTAGATTAAAAATTCATTGAGTATATAAGTTGAGAAGTGTCCTCACACACACACACACACACACACACACACACACACACACACACACACACACGTTAATCGGAATCGGGAATTGGAAAAATCAGAAAATTTGGGGTTATCGGAATTGGTACTGGAATCGGAAAAATTGATGCCTATTTTCCAATGCCAAAATGATTCTTTTAACTATCTTTTTGTTATTTATTATTTTTTTTTTTTTTACATAAGCATCACCGCTTATCAAGGCGAAGAGGCCACTTGAGGATAAGGGTTAAAGAGTGTACAGTAGAAATTGGACAATATAGTAATCGTTAGTAATGGAAATTCCGTAAATTTGTTAACTTATATGGAATAGCTCATCAAAAACTTGTTTATGTTAGACTTGAAGACAACCATATTCTAGTCAGCTGGAAAGCACGAAAACGGAAGACAATTCCATAGTAGGTGTGCAGTTCTAGGAAAGAAACTATGCTCATGGAATCTACGTTTAGGTTTAGGCACAGATAAAGAGTGGGGGAAATTATTGATAGTGTTTTCTGCTAGACGAGTGTTTCTTGTGAAAGTTTAGCGAGGGGTGACCATAGATTGGAGCTCAGTCGAGCACTTGCCATAAAAATAACGATAAAGCAGAGACAAACTCGCAACATTTCTTCTATGAGAAAGAGGTTGCAGAGAAGAGAAAAGGACATCCCCTACGAGGCTACAAAGTCTATTTTGAACTCTATCAAGGCAGGATAAGTCCTTTCTAGCAGTTTCTGCCCAAATGTGGCAACAGTACTCCATCTTTGGACGTACCTGGCTCTTATATCGATAGAGAATTGCATCAGCAGTGAGATATCTACTGGATCGATAAAAAGATCTCACCATTTTTTCAGTGGCCTTGGCAACGGATTTGATGTATGTGTTCCATTTAATATCAGGAATAAAGGTCAAGCCCAGAAGCTTGTCAAAACATGAGGCCTCCCCAAGATGAAAGCCATTCATTTCAATTGATGCCAGATGGGGATCAGAGCATTGATGATGTAAAGATAAAAGCTTGGTTTTAGATGCATTAAAAGTAACAAGCCACCTCTTTCCCCATTGTACCACTTGCTCAAAATCAGAGGAGAGAGAATCAGAGAAAAGTTGGTCGTTTACGGTCTTAGATGTGCTATCATAGATAGTAGTGTCATCAGCATAAATGTCTATAAATGATGTAAGGGTGTGATTTGGAAGATCATTAATATAGATAAGGAATAGAGTTTGGTCCAGGATGGATCCCTGAGGGACTCCAACATTAATACTGTGAGCTTCTGATTTCTGCCCATCAATCACTACTCTTATGAACCTATCAGAGAAAAATGATTTAATGTTTGAGAAGACATTTCCAGCTATACCGTAGCTGGAGATCTTGTGAAGTAACCCTTTATGCCATATTCTATCAAAGGCCTTTGATATATTAAGAGTAATTGCCCTAGAAAGGTAGCCTCCATCGAAAGATTTGCTAATCATATGAGATATAACTATAAGCACATCTGCTGTAGATCTAGCAGAACGGAAACCATATTGCGTGTCACTATTTGATTTTGTTTAAAGTAAAATCTTCCATTGCTGGTTACAACGATAAAATCATAAATATTTATTGATTTTAAATTACCAGTAAAGTTAAAATCGATAGATCATCCTCCACAAATGTATTTTGACGTTTAGGAAAATATCTGCATATTTAACATGTTTTTCCGAAAATCAGGGAAATTAACAATCTTGTAGTTAAATAATTAGAGATTTATAAAGAATTGGAAACGGTAATTGCATCGGAAATGATAATTGTATTGATATATATATATATATATATATATATATATATATATATATATATATATATATATATATATATATATATATATATAGAGAGAGAGAGAGAGAGAGAGAGAGAAATAAAAACGAACAAACCGAGTTATGTGTTCATCAACATTTCGTTTTTATTCCGAGACTTCCTCTGAATGAATGAAATAAAGACAGAACGTTGATGAATACATAACTCGGTTTGTTCCTTTTTATTTCTATATTTTGTTGGAATACTATTTCCATTATTCTGATCATATATATATATATATATATATATATATATATATATATATATATATATATATATATATATATATATATATATAAAGGGGAATCTGCATAGCTTATTCCAATATTATATCTTAATTAGCTTCAGTTTACATCTTTGTATCGTATTGGCTTTTATAAGTTTAAATTTCCTTTATATAAATTATATAATTTTTAGTTATCTATTTGAAAAATTTAAACCCGTTTCTAATCCTAAGGTTTGTCCAAAGTGTAGAATAACAGTTCGTATGTGTTTGATGGAAATATGTAAAATGAAATCCTTCATTTCCAATTGATTATTATTTTTTTTTTTTTATTTTGGAAGAGAAAATTACTTTTGCTGTTATTTATGGTGTTAACAGTTCAAGATTTCATTATGGCTTCGGTGCAAATCCAATCGGATCTATTATTATTATTGTATGGTTTTAAAATATGAAGGCATTAATTTGCATATGAGGGGAATAGCTGCGTTAAGAAAGACGAATTGGGAAGGACAGTGAGTCGTGTGTTTGGCAGCTGAAAGAACGCACCGAAATTAAGAGTTAGTGTAAATTACAACATCAGTGAAAAGGAATGCTGAAATTTCTATGTAGATTACAAGTGCTTTTGTTTTCTTTTTCTTTTTTTAAAGGAGTCACCATTTATCAAGGCCCGGAGGCCACTCGAGGATAAAGGTTAATGAATGTACGGTAGTCAATGGGACAATATCATAGTAATCACCAGTAGTGGAAATTTAGTAAATTGAATAACTTAAGGGGACAACTCATCAAGAATTTGTAAATGTTGGACTTGAAGACGACAATATTGTAGCCAGCTGGAAAGCAGGGAAATGGAAGAGAGTTCCACAGGCGTGCAGTTCTAAAAAAGAAACTTTGTTCATGGAATCTACATAAAAAGTGGAAGAAATTATTGATAGTGGTTTCAGATAGACGAGTGTTTTTTGTGAAAAATCTTGCAAAAGCAAAAAATGGCGACAAAGAGAAATGGAAAGTTAAGCTTGTCGCTGGCTATTAAAAAAAGGAGCAGGGAAAATTAAGCGTAAAAGAAGAGTGTGTAAAAAGCTTGTATAAAGAATATCTTATTGATTTATCATTACTGAAAAAAATTACACTATGACCTATATTTTGACCAAGTTTGGTGACAAATGGTTAAGTGATGTAGACGTTAGCTGTAGATAAATATAATGTCAAACTCGATGGAAAACATAAATAGTTATTTAGTCTCTCTCTCTCTCTCTCTCTCTCTCCCTCTCCCTCTCTCTCTCTCTCTCCAGTCTATTCTTTCCAATTAAAACCTGAAAGAACACTCAGTGAACATCTCCTTGTGTCTTTATACATGCAAAGTTAACTCATTGAAGTTGAATAGACGAGGCAATTAAAAATAAGCAAGAAACGGCGATGGCAAAGTCTATCAGTAATGAAAAAGATAATTCACATTTTATATCTATAAGGGACTTGTCGCTAACTATAAAAAATAAAGTAGAAAAAGATTGAATGAATTTTTAAGGAGAGTAGAAAGTGGACATTGAGCTTACTTCCGACAGCCTCGTAACTCTCGCTTCCCTTATTTTGTCCTTTAGTCCTCACATTCCATGAGAAATATTTATGACAGAGGGGAAAGAATTGCTATTTTCTGGGTCAAAATCTATCCATCTAACACTTATCGTTGGCTAGTATTTGACCTTTACGTAGTATTTTTTTTAAACTCCTTACATCAAGTGGCTTCATGCTTTGTCTGGAGCGATTTCCATAAAAAGCAATAAAAAAAAAGCGAAAATCATGTGAAAGAAGACAGTGCAAAAGATCATATACAGAAAATTTTATTGATTGCTCATTAATGAAAACATTACACTCTTAGTTAAATATTTCCCCCATTGCAGGCCTGCTGTCTGTAGCATGCACTAAACTTAACATGCAGCATTGCACATACCTACGTCCCAACTGGTCACGGAAGCGTACCACAACTCCTGCTAAAAATGGAAAGAATAACAGAAGATGCCTGATTGAGATCCAATCCCTAGTTTCTCCTTGTAAAACACTCACAGCGAGAACTCGCTTTTCTACCACAACGAAAAAAAAAACTTTCCTTTCTTCCTCCATGTGCTTAACACCAAGCGGAACTTCCACAGACATAGCTGTTTGTGGAACACGTTACCATGGGACTGCTTTTCTGCCGATTACAACATGCTCGGGTCTTAAAATCCAATCTCAACAGATACCTATCATGAACCATCATTGCAAGTAATTCGAGATTGGTCTATCTCATTAATATTTTCCGAATCCCCTCATGAGGTTCTTTATTTCTCAACTGACAATCATTCCATCTGATTATCCCTTACCCTCCAGTGGTGAACATGTGGTGACCCACTACTAAAAAAATATGAGGGGCCAAGTAGTTGTAAAGATAACATTTTATTGAAAGAAATCTTCTGAGCTGTTGTGTGTGTGTGTGTGTGTGTGTGTGTGTGTGTGTGTGTGTGTGTGTGTGTGTGTGTGCATGCACGCTCATTGTGTTTCTCTCTTTCTTTTTTGTTTCAATTTTCTTATCATTTTTTTCTAAGTGGGGATAGGGTATCCTATCGGATGCCAGGCATTCACCCATTATCTTAAACATTCCAAGCGAAAGATCTTTTTTTTTTTTTTAATTCTGACTGCCACTTTAAGTGGAATTTTTTTTGTATCTCTCTTGCACTTGGTTCACCAGGTATATTTGATAAGTAAATTTGTAAAAAATTCTTTTTTCTGAGTACGGTTGCTCCTATAATTACTGGAATGCTAAGAGATCTTCCTATGATTCCAGTTTCTTTTCATGTACTCAAGATCTTGGTATTTTGTTATCTTTTCCCTCTCAGCTTTGTTTAACTTAGCATCATTGAGAACACTAACTTCTACTAAGGTTGCTTCTTTCTCCTTGTCCCATATCACTATGTCAGGTTTAATAATTCCATTTTCTACAGGGTGGAACGATAAAATTTATCGCCCTAAAGAAAAGAACACTACAGCATTATTTTAAAGCTTTTATTGAAAAAAAATCAATCTAGGTAACTTGATTATTTAATAGGCAGATGGCAGTGATCAGGCTGGCTTTGGTGTTGTGGGAGGTCATGTTGGTGATGTTCTCGACATATGATCAAATGAAATAGTCCAGTAGGTTCAGGTCAAGGGAAGAGTGTGGCATGTGAGAGAAGGGTACAGTCGTAGCACTTCGAAGCCAAGCCTGAGTCTCTTTGGACGTGGACCGGCACCGAGTCCTTCTGCCATACCCAGGGTCTGCCAGCGGCCACTTGATTGCACCATATCACCACGCTCTTCAGCACATTCACATATACTTTGGTGTTGACTTTCAAGCCGTCTTCGAAGGTGTGAGGTGGCATAATGTGTCCCTCACTTGAAATCGCACCAAAGACCATAACTGTAGCCGGAAATTTTGTTAAGATGTTCCCCCAAGCATTGAATTGCCCGGATTTACATTTTGAGGGCGCTGGCAATGGTTCTGTTGTCATAACTGTGATCGGTACTAGTAGATTAGTCTGCAGCAAAAAAAGAAAAACGGCTTTCATCAAACGAAAAAGGATTCATGTAATCTTTTCTATGGTGACAATTTTCTTGTTCCACCCTGTAGGTACATAGCTACAGGAATTGCATGGTTATAGTGGATGGTATAGCATGGTAATTTCTGTGAGACTGTGTGCAACTAAATTCGATATGGCTGCTTCATATGAGTATAAAAATCTACTGGTAGAGAATCGTGTGCACATATCAGTAGTAGTAGTAGTAGTAGTAGTAGTAGTAGTAGTAGGAGGAGGAGGAGGAGGAGGAGGAGACGTTTTTAGCTGTTTGCGTTTTAAAGGAAAAATGACAATGAAAAAGAAGATACATTAACAAATTATTTAATTCCTCACCCCCCCCCCCAGAAGGAAAAGAAAACAAAAAAAAAAAAACATGCCAGTCTCTCTGTAACGTTGCTAAACAAACGAGGGCAATAAATGAATAAATAAAAATCTGGGTCGGCATTTTTATTTTTTTTTTCTCAAAAAAAGTTGTTTTTATTATCGTTATAATTGTTTCGACACCATTTAAAGGCTCTCACCATCGTCCATCTTGCCCGGTGTACACTTTTCCTCTCCGACCCCACGCCGGCTGCCGCCAGCCATTAATCACCTTCACTTTACACGTCTATTTCCTTTGACGTCTACTTTCTTTCTCTCCTGGCACGTGTTGCACCTTTTCTCCTTTCTCTTCTCGCGCACACTTCCTAATTTGCATATGCGCGTTTTTCTGCTGCTGATGATGATGATTTCTTCATATGCTGGCCATCCTTTGCTGTTGCTGATACTTTCCACACGCACACTGTTTTACATCTTTAAATAAAAGCAGTTGCTTCTTTGTTGTTGTTGACATTAGTATCCTAGGTTGCACGAATGACGTGCCTAAATACCAAGTAAACAGAGAACCAGCAGGGGCCATTTGTCATGCCTTACTATACACTTGTTGTGCCTTAATTTGTCGTAAATTAATAATAAATTTCGCCATAAACGTTAAAACTAGACAGGTTATGTAGAGAATTTCATTCTGATGCGTTTGGTATAAATAATTCTTTTTGTCTGTTGTGTGTTAACTATTCTATGCTTTTACAAAAAAATTCATTAAGCAGTTTTTTTTTCAATGAGTATTCAATTAGTGGCAAATAAACCAGTAAATATACAACGCGTAATTATCAAAGTTGAAAGGAAACACACACACACACACACACACACACACACACACACACACAGAGGCCAAGTGGTCTCACAATTTTATTATTACAGAGATTTGTTTTTTCTATATTATTGTTTTTACTAAGATATTTTTTAAAAAAATGTAAACGAAAAAATAATAATGGTGGGGAGAGGAGAAACGCTCCTCCTCCTCCTCCTCCTCCTCCTCCTTCATCATCATCATTATCATCATCATCATCATCAAATCCACCACCGCCACCACCACCCTTTCTTCTCGTCCTCCTCCTCACTGTCTGTCACGTAGTCGTCTGTGGACTCCAATTTTCAATAAATACTCGCAGAACAAAAAATGGATGGGAATTCCATTTTATTTAATTCGAGCTATTTGCATTTGATGCTTTGCAGAGGAAGCCCTCCCCCCCCCCGTCCCCCGCCAAAGACAAAGCATCATCTAATGCAGCGCGCTGTGCAGTGACAAGCTTTTACTGCTTTATAATTTACCTTTATGGATATTTTAAGGGTACCCGTTCCAGGCTGGATAAAATTGATATTCCGAACGGATCAGTTTGGGTCACTTTTATGTACCCTTACAAAGATTAAATCAATCTACGACCACAATTTCAAATTTTTCAATCTTTATACTGACCAGCAATTTTCTCCTACTCAATTTGAGTATTTATTTCCTCTGAAAGGAAAAGTACAAATTTTCGAAACTCCATGGATTAAGGAAAAACTTCTATAATTGGATTTTTTTTCTTCTTTTATATATTTGCATTATTGGACTCGCTCCAGACAAAGCATGAAACCACTTTATATAAGAGCTTACAAATGCCACTTCAAGATCAAAAACTAGCGAACGATAAGTGTTGAATGGGTAGATTTCAACTCAGAAAACAGAAATTCTTCCCCCTTTGTCAGAAACACTGCTCATGGAATGTGAGGACTAAAGGACAAAATACGGGAAACGAGTTACGAGGCTGTTGAAAGTAAACCAAAGATCGAGCTTCTAATAATATTAATCCTTATGTCTAGAATCCTTATTCCGATTTCGATAAAAAAAAATCCATTACATGCATTTGATTCTAGAAAATGACTGAAATGCAAAGTTAAGGGCTCTTAAGAAGAAAAAAACAGGAATTCAATAAGTCTTGCTTAATTAGTACCTAATGAATATGGAAATCGTAAATATTTGAATTTGAAATTAATGCAAATCTGAAATATTTGAATGGGAGCCATGCTCATATTATACATCGTAAAAACCCTTTAAAACATGTAAAAGAAATATAAATTTGTGAATATTTATTGATTTATATCTATTGTAAAATTTTCACACAAATTGGAGGTATCTGAATTTTTACACCCTTTGTGTGTTCCTTTGCATAAAACTCGATGATGGATGTATGGATGGATGAATTCCTTTAACACCCTAAGGTCGTGGAGGCACTGCTTTATTTTATGCAACTTGTCTTGGGCAAGAATATCCATGCGACACCGATCCCTCTCCAGGCTTCAGAGCACATACAGCACCTGGTAATACAGAATAGTCACCCATTTTTGTACTGACTGGACCCAACGTTGCTTAACTTCAGTGATCTAACGGGATCCGGCGTGTCAACGTGATCATGTCCTACATTGCATAAAACTAAATTAAACTAAATATATTCCACACTATGCACACTTATACCTATAAACTGTATTTCAATATTCACCATGTTCGGTTAATTAGTTTAAGAGCGAATTCTTTACACAGAAATATAAACATATACGCGTATGTAAGTCGAGAATACACGCAAGGACTAGGATCGATGTGTAGAGCCTGTTCTGTCTTCACCAGAGAAGGAGAATTATTTCTAGACAGAGCCAATTTTATTTTTCTCTTGATCCAAAGTGCTCCTTTTTGGGGGAGGAAGTACTGGATTCCCTCTCCCCCGCTCACTTTAAAAAACGACCTCCTTTTTACTGTTGTTTTCGTGTGGAAATGGATAAATGGGAACACGCGCGATCGAACGTGCACACACACATACACGCGCACGCGCGTAAACATGCACACACGCACACAGAGAAAGACAGACAGGAACTCACACATATGCAAACACACGCACCCATACGCAAAGACATATATAGGCACTCACAGACACGCGCACGTATATACAGGAAAAGATACAGACAGATACAAACATACAAAAAGACAGTTACTCATACGCGGTAAGACAAGCACACACGCACAAAGAATTTATGCTACGTGTACATACGCACGCAAATACAAATTTAGGTAAATTTTTATGACGTGCCCCAGCGTATTATAAACACCCCAACCTCCCTATGTTAAGAACGGCTTTAGAGGTTGGGGGGGTATTCCGAAAGCCGTTCTTAACATGGGAAGGTTGGAGTGTTTATAATACGGCGTATTATTAATACGCTGGGGGCACTAGGTGGGTCATAATGTTTTGGGAATTTTTAACACCCACAAAACTGCGAATAAAATATATAAAACTTGTAATTTCTCTTTTTAAAGTGGTTTGTTTAATTTACGTATGGAATATACTTCCAAAATAAACTATTAAAGTTTTTTTAAAAATAATAGAAATATTATTTTTAAAAAGTGTTTATAAAGTGCCTGTGCGCGCTCATGCAGCCATTTTTTTTTTTACGTAATAAAATGAATTGAATTTTACGAGTTACATTTTTTTTCAATTTTTTCAATTTAAAAATCTATCAAAATTTTTCTATCACAAATTGAAGATAAAAGATCAATAAATAAAATAATCTAATTTAAAACAAAAAAAGAATAGTTTTGTGCAAATTTGCCTGTAAAGTCAAAAGTTTAAGACTTTTTTTTTAAAACCACGTTGATTTTTTTTAAAGTGAAAGCTCACATTTTTTAAAATTTTGTCCTGAAAAGATTGAATACCTACAACAATCTTTTCTGCTTCATTCAATGATTTTTTTTTTTTTTTAGATTAAAAAAAAAATCACCCCATAAAAAAGAAATAAAATATATTAAATCAAAAACTCATGTATTTCTTTAAGAGAATAAAAAAAAAATGGAAAATCGGTCGAGAGGAATTTTTGGAAACAGCAAAAACTGATAAGTGAAATATGATCATTTTTCATCTACGGTGGCCCATATTTACTGACTTTTGTTTACAGCCAGAAATAGAAAGGGAGATTAATTCTGTCGCTTAAGGCCACCAGAGTTCTTAACTCAAAGAAAAAGAGACGTTTGTCTCCCTTTATTCCAGTTGTGAAACATCTGATTTCGCGGTATTTTTTATCCTTGCTTAAAAAAGTGTTTTATTTAAAAAGGACATGAAATATAAAATATAAATATGAATAAATTCTTAACAATGAAGAATGGAAGTACCCATTGATTAATATTTTTATAGGTAAGTGATTTTTTTTGAATTTATATAAATATTATATTGGAAGTAAGTTAAAGTTCGTTGATTTTCTTGAAATATTTTTTAAAGAAAACTGATTTAAAAAAAACAAATATTACATATTTTGCTATTAAACCTGTTATTATTTTAAAATTTGGTCTTTGCTCCTTTAATTGAAAAAAAAATTAGGGTTTGAATTACATTTTTCAAGTAGTTATAAACTTCGAAAGATAGTAAGTCTAATTATTCAAGTTTTTATCACGCATTTTTAATCGCGATTTCTGATACTGCTACTGGGACATGTCGTAAAAATGTACCCAAATTTCTTCCAGACGAACGCACGATCGTTCGAGGCAAGGGGATATACATGCGTTTTGGCTAGGACCAAAGTGTAGGATATGTTCTGATACTGCACGTTATCTGTTCTATCCTCGGTCAGTGAAGGAGAAATCTTTCCATACTGAAGCAATTTCATTTTTTTTTTTTTTTTTTTTTTTTTTGGTCTCAATTCAAAATGTCCCTTTTTGGGAAACTGGATTTTCTCTGCATTAAAAAAAAAAAAAAAAAAAAAAAAAAAAAAACGGCCTTGTGTCTAACCCTGCCCGACAAGTAAATATGAACACTTATGTTCGAAAATCTCATGAACTATCTGTCCGACAGTGACTTTGTTGCTGTCGAGCTGAGGTGTGTCCAGTCTCAGGAGGTCCACCCACCCAGGCTTTACCTTGTAGTGGACTGGTGGATATATTGTATATATTCCCCAGTCGTACAAAATAGGAAAAATGAATTGAATTGAGAAAGGAACGAACAACGCGTTTATTGAAATAAACGAACTAGAATTTATTTCATGAAGAAACAAATGAAAGAAAAGGGTACAGCACGTGTTTAGTTTGGCGTGCGCCTCTCGCTATTAACTGGTGAGAAGGAAAGTCTATTGTTGTAGAGCGAGAGAGAGAGAGAGAGTGAGAAAGTCAGTCCAGGTCATGGAGAGAGAAAGTGTGTAAGGTGTACGTACTGTCTGTTGGCTCTTGATTTTTTTTTAAATAAGTAATGTTTGGAGCAATGGACGTTTCGTCCTGTTTTTTTTTTTTTTTTTTTTTTTTTTGCTGTTGGTGTCGTTGTTTCAAAAACGGAGTGTGTTCATAAAAAAAGTATTTACTTATGCGTAGAAAAGGCGTTTACTCTTTTTTTTAGGCTGACATTTGTTTTTTGTTTTTTTTTTGTTTTCTTTTTGTGCTGACATGTGCAACGAGTTGCTTGGACAGTAAAGTGAATCGTTCGTTTGAAGCGAAAATTTCTGAACAATATACCAAGATTATAAGGTTTCACTAAAAAAACCTTCAACGTGGTTTAAAAAAAAAAAAAGGTTTTAAACTTTAGACTTTACAAGTAAAGTTGCAAATAACTGTTCTTTTGTTTTACATTAGCTTATTTTATTTATTGATCTTTTATCTTCAATTAGTGATATATAAATTTGAGGTGAGAAAATTAATTATTTTCATTTTAATAGACATTTCAAAATGGGGTGGTGAATTAAAAAAAAAAACGCTTGTCTAGAATATTATATTCGGCTTATTGGAAAGAGCATAAAATTTCACATTGAACCTGAAAATATCTTAAAAATTGAACCAATATAAAAATTTTGATAGATTTTTAAAGTTTAAAAATTGAAAAAAAATTTAACTCGTAAAATTCAATTGATTTCATTACGTAAAAAAAAAGGCTGCATGAACGCGCGCAGGCACTTTGTAAACACTGTTTTTTTTAATAAAAAATAATATTTCTATTATTTTTTTAAACAGCTTTAATAGTTTATTTTGGAAGTATATTCCATAAAGAAAATAAATAACCCACTTTAAAAAGAGAAATTACGAGTTTTTTTTATATTTTATTCGCAGTTTTTTGTTGGGGGGGGTGTCAAAAATTCCCCCCAAATTCTGATACACCTACTGTTCCGCTTGTGGCTTGTCTGCTTCCCGGTTGAATACAACATGGTAGCCTTCAAATCCAATGTAAACAAGTTCTTGTTGAGCCGTCCTCATTAATAATCAAATTCTGATCAATTTACACTATTAACACATCCATCTTACATTCATTCATCCTTATCCTCGAGAGGCCTCTGGGCCTTAATAAATGGTGATTCGCAAGTAAAAAAAAAAACTAACATTGTGTCTGACCTCCCGGAGATATAAATACAATATGGAAACTTATATAACTTACCGGATAACACAAGTGCACACAATATATAACGTAGTTTGGTTTGGTTATTTACGGCTTATCAACCTTGGGGGGGGGGGTAATAATGTTCTGAGACACATTATTATAATGCACATCCCTCTAGAAAACGGAGCTGTTAAGCTTGATAGAGTGATACGGGACAAGAAGGAGAAAATAGCAAACCTAGTTGAAGTAAGTGTCCCTAATAATGCTGACCTTAAACAGAGCTGAGAGAGAGAGAGAGAGAGAGAGAGAGAGAGAGAGAGAGAGAGAGAGAGAGAGAGAGGGGGGGAGAGAGAGATAAAATACCAAGGCTTTTGTACGATATTAGAGTACAAGGCTTTCTGGCATCTAGGTCAGTTTTTATTGTGAAGAAAAAATCCAGCTACCATCCCCCTCCCCCCACAAAAAAAAATACTTTGAATTTTGGAACAAAAACGTTTTAAAATATCGATAAATTTGTAGATTAACACCCACAGCTACGCATTCCGGTCTTCAGAAAACATGAGATACTACTTTTTTAGGTGCTTGCATGTGAACAGAACACTCAGAAAAACTTCTTTTTTTTTTTTTTTTTATTCCATTTTCACCCGAAACAAGGCACAGTGCCACTTTGATGTAGGGGGCTACTATCGGGGACATAAGCTGCAGGGATATTATGTAGGGAGATGAGTAGTAAGATGTCTGTTCACATTACACTTGAACTTCTACATGTCAGTACAGTTGGGAAAGCAGAATCCCAGAAGGGAGTTCTAAAGTCTAGCAGTTCTGGGGAAGAAACTATTGGAGTAGAAGGCTTTCTTACATCTAGGGATTTAGCTGTTTGTCGGGAGTATTTACGTCGAGGGGGTACAAGTGCTTTTAGTTCGTCAGAGCATTCACCATTAAAGTACTTGTAGAACAGGCAGAGGGATGCAACATTTCATCGATGGGACAAATGCTGAAGTTTAGATGATATTTCAGGGCCAATCAGGTTGGCAACTCTCTTCTGAACCCTGTCTAGGAGTGAGAGACAAGCAGCAAATGCAGCAGTCCAAATGTGATAGCAATACTTCATACATCGGCGAATGGTGGCCTTACAGCATACTTGCAGGCGTAGGTAACTTTCTAGCATGGCAGAGAGAGCCCACCTTCTTCGCAGCGGCCCTGGCAATGGAAAGAAAAGCCTGATATAGTGATATGAGACAAGACGAAGAAAGTAGCAACCTTAGTTGAAGTCTCCTTAATGATGCTGGGCTTAACAGAGCTGAGAGAGAGAAGATAACAAAATACCCAATTATGCAGGATATGAAAAGAAACTGGAATCTTAAGATCGCCACCATTATAGTAATTATAGGAGTAACTGGACTTATGAAAAAAAACTACCTGTTGAATATCCCGATAAACCAAGTGCAAGAGAAATGCAAACAATTGCACTCAAAGGAACAGTTAGAATTTTGAAAAGATGGCTTGGTTGGAGTGACTGAAATAGTCGGTGAATGTCTGGCAGGATGCCCCATTCCCTGTAAAAACAAAACGATTAGAAAATTAAAACACGAGATATACTAACACCGCAGCCATAATTATTCCTATTTACTTTCCTCCCCACGAGGGCAGAGTGTGACACAATGTCGGTTTTTAATGTGAGGAAAAAAATCCAGCTACCCTCCTCCTCAAAAAACAAAAAAACAAAGAATACTCTGAATTTTGGGGAAAAAAAAAATCTTAAGAAATCAATAAATTTGTAGATTAACACCCTTAGCTACACCCACTCTCCCGAACTCCAGAAAAAATGAGATACTGCTTTTTTAGGCGATTGCGTGTGAACGGAACACTGAAAAACTTGGTGAAAAGAAAAAGAAAAACGAAAAAATAATTATTTTTAATTGTAGTGGGGAATCAGTTTCATAAAATTTAATGTAAAATGATCCTCTATTTCCGTGCTGATTAAACTTTTTATAGCTTTTAACCACATTTTTTAAATCTAACCCTAAGTCTAGCTGGCAAGTTCGTAAAATCACACATACTAGCTTTAAAAAAAAAAAACGTATCTCCCATGGTAATTTTTTCTTGTTAAATGCCCTAAAACACTAGAATGGCCCTGAAGTAAAGGGTCAATTTACATTAAATTTATATGTGAAACTGATCTCCATTCTAAATTCTAAGATAATAGTTCGTTTTGTTTTTATTTCTGTCAAGTTTTTCAAGTTGTTCCCATGTAATCAACTAAAAAAAGAAGAATCTCATTTTTTTTTTGTTTTTTTTTTTTTGTGCGATAGAATTCATTTAGCTGAAGATGTTAATCTACAATAATACCAGGATTTCTGCTCCCCTGACAGAGGACAGAACAGATAGTACACTTTAAATTATTCATTCGCAAATTGAAAAAAAAAAAAAAAAAAAAGAGGTAATAGGCACAAGGCTATCAAAAGTGTGAGGATTGCAGTGGGGGTGGGAGCGGTTCTCGCTAGATCACTGAAGTTAAGCAACGTTGAGCCTGATCAGTACCAGATGGGTGACCATTTGGGAATACCATGGTGGTAAATGGAAGAATTCAGTTAATCTACAATAATGCCAGGATTTCTGCTCCCCTGACTGAGGACAGCACAGATAGTACACTTTGAATTATTCATTTGCAAATTTAAAAAAGGTAGTTCCTTTACAAATTAGGCACAAGGCCATCAAAAGTGTGAGGAATGCAGTGGGGGGATCATTCTGTGTCTATCCAACTCTTAACTAATGATAATGTTGACACAGCGGTTCTCATTAGATCACCGGTTAAGCAACGTTGAGGCTGGTCAGGATGGCCATTCGGGAATACCATGGTGGTTAATGGAAGAATTCAGTAGTAAAGAATCCATGTGTTGGTCCTAAACGGTGATATTTTCTAATGTCTGAAAGATTGCGCTTGGCATGAAAGTTAAGCTTGTGTTCTCTGTGATATAATCGTTGTTTAAATCTTAAAATGAAACACGTACATCAAGTGTGTTGCCAAGGTCGCTGGAAAAATGGTGGGATCCTTCTACCGCTCCAGAAGATATCTCACTACTGATGCAATTCTCTATCTATATAAAAGTCAAGTACGTCCAAGGATGGAATACTGCTGCCATATCTGGGCAGGAGCTGCTAAAAATAGCCTATCCTGCCTTGACAGAGTACAAAATAGACTTTGTGGATTAGTGGGGGATGCCCTTTTCTCTTCCCTGCAACCTCTCTCCCACAAAAGAGACGTTGCAAGCCTATCCTTGTTTTATCGTTATTTCCATGGCGGGTGCTCGTCTGAACTCCAATCTCTGGTTTCCCCCTCACCAATCTTTCATGAAAAACACCCGTCTAGCTGAATCCACTGTCAAAAACTTTCCCCACTCTTTATCTATGTCTAAATCAAAACGTAGATTCCATGAACAAAGCTTCTTTCTTAGAACTGCACGCCTGTGGAACTCTGTTCTGTCTGTTTGCTTCCCACCTGACTACAACTTGGATGTCTTCAAGTCTAATGTAAACAAATTCCTGATGAACCGCCCCCTTAAGTAGACACTTTATTAAATATCCACACTAACGAACTGTACTTACAATAACCCTTTATCCCTGAGTGGCTTCCGGGCCTTGATAAATGGTGATCACCTTGTAAAAAAAAAGAAAAAAACGTATGATATACGTTTCTAAGCCAAATTATAACACAATATATTGTAAAATAAGCGAACATTTATCTGTTTAAAATTAATATTTCGACATAATACGTCTTCCTCAGAAATTTTATTTTCTTACCATGGTGGTCATACATAATTTTCCGGACATTAGAAAATATCGCTATTGAAGAATAACACAAGGATTCTCTACTGCTGAATTCTTCCATTTACCACCAGTTATTTTGTCCCAAACAAGGCACAGTACCAATTAGACGTAAGAGGCTACTATTTTGGACCAAATCTACATGGATACCATGTATAAAGTTGAGCAGCGAGATATCTGTTCACATTACCCTTGAACTTCTGCATGTCAGCACAGTCAGGGAAGCAGGTACCTGGCAGGGAATTCCAAGGCCTAGCAGTCCCAGAGAAGAAACTATCAGAGTAGAAGGCTTTCCAGATGGATGATAACATTCAATGCTGCCAAGGCAAAGCATGTTTCCTTTAATAATTACAAGAAACTTTCTTAACAACTTTTAGCTATGGCTAATGATACGTTACCTGAAAGTACTTCGTTCTAACTTATCAGCTTAACGTTCACAGAGAACATGAGTTGGAATAGATACATCGAGGGCACTGCCGCGGCTGCTGCGAGGGAGGTGGCTATTTATTTGCTTCTCCACGTAAGCAAAATATGACACAAAGTCGTTTTTAATGTGGAGTGGAAGGGGGAGGGGGAAAGGGAGACCAGTTCCCCCAAGGGGAGGGAAGAGGGAGCTGGTACTGCTGTCATGGTATATAGGGTTGCCCCTACATGGACCAATAACTTATGGCCACAAGGGCAATGGTCTGAAAATGCAGCATCTGCCAGAACAGATACTACACTTTGATCTCGGCCTGAAGGCCACAAAGGTCATCCCTAAAGAGGGAGGTGCGCTGCTGCGAGGAAGTGGGTTCTCTCTACCGTGCTAGGAAGTTACTTATGCCTGAAAGCATTCTGTACCTCTACAAGGCCACCAATCGCCCATGTATGGAGTATTGTTGTCTCATTTGGGCTGGTGCACCTGCTACTAGTCTCTCACTCCTGGACAGGGTTCAAAAGAGAGTCGCCAACCTGATAGGATCCCAACTGTCATCTAAGCTTCAGCCACTGTCCCATCGATAAAATATTGCAACCCTCTGCCTGTTTTACAAGTATTTTAATGGTGAATGCTCGGACGAACTACAAGTCCTTGTACCCCCTCGACGTAAATACCCTCTGACAAACCCAACGAGCAGCAAAATCCCACCCCTACATAGTAGAGATTTCCAGATGCCAGAAAGCTTTCTACTCTAACAGTTTCTTCCACGGAACTGCTAGACTTTGGAACTCCCTCCCAGGTTCCTTTTCCCCCAACTGTACTGGCATGCAGAAGTTCAAGTGTAATATAAACAGGCATCTTGCTGTTCAACTCGTAGTTCCCTACATCAAAATGGCACCGTGCCTTGTTTGGGGGTGAAAATGCAAAAAAAAAAAAAAAAAAGAAAGGCTCTTTACAGTGTAGAGATGAGATTTTACCACTGAAAATAAACAACAAAAACTTAATTTAGAATTTAGAGTTTGGTACTAATTCCGCATATAAATTTAACTTAAAATGATGTTCTACTTCCGGACCATTCTAGTGTTTTAAGACGGTTAACTTTTTGGAGTTCTTGTCCAGAATCCTCTCCATCCCATATTAAAAGAAAATTAAAAATAAAGAAAAATCTGTATGATGTACATGCATGTGACGAAACGAAAATATCATATTCTCAAAATCAGGTAAATTAATCAAGCAGTTTTACTTTAATAAAGAAAATCATTTTTGAGCGATTAATGGGAATTCGTCGACATTACAACAAAAAAATCAAGCAAGTTTGGATTATTGTTGAATTATCTCCCTTCTTTCTTGAAATTATCTTCAAGATAGTGATGCGAGACAGTCCCTTCTCTTTTCTTACTCATAAAATTTGATTTTCTTAGTAATAATAGAGGTACTTGATCAGTTTACGTGATTTTTAGAATATATTTCCGTTTCGTTCCGTTCTGTATACGGACATCATACATTTTATTTATTTTTTTTAATATAAGGTGAAAACCCACTTTATTTGGAGAGGGATACTATTGGAGAAACGTCTTTTTTTTCTTTTCTTTTTTTTTCTACTCATTTGTCCAAACATACTTTCTCGGGAACGATAGTATTTCCCCCTACCTTCCAGCCTGCTGCCACATTTTCCTGTGGTGAAAAGGGAAATAAATCGTGGCCTGGTAGGCCGAGGAACTAAGGTCGTGTAACCTTCTAACGTCATTTAGTTTGGTCTATAGAATCTGGTCACAGGTCCTAAAACAACCGGAAGTAGATAACATCTAATGCCAAAATCGAAAGAAGATAGAGAACTATTTTCGGAGATTTAGCAGAGAAGCAAAAAAAGCTGTCAAAACTTCAAATATATAGCAAATAAATGTTACCAAACGCAATATAAGTTACTCTTCTACCTACCTGGATAAGTTTTGTGTGTTTAACGGAATCTAAAGCTTTTATTCTGTTCAAAAAAAGAAAGTATCAATTATGACAAATATTACGAAGATCACGAGTAAACTGCTGAGTAAATGGTCTGAAAGAGAGCGTTGTCCCAGGGGGGTAAATGGAAGGGATGGAAAGAAGAGAGGGGGTGCGATCATTGTTTATTTAATCAACACTGACCGTCGCAAGGCGTTGCCTCCAGACATAAACATGAAAAATCGAGTCTCGGCGTTAGTGTTGCTAACTTGCTTTATCGGTGGTCAGTGGCAGTGAGTGCTTTGGGGTGTGAACAGTGAATAGAAATAAATTGTCAGAAAATAGGTGCGTTTAGATAAGCATTTTATTTTATTTTGAAAATCCGTTTCCGCCATGTTCTTTAGGGTTCTTATTAAACAAGGTTAATGTCAATTTTGAGGGAATCCTTAAAAAAAAAAAAAAAAAAAAAAAATGTCGTTCAGCATCAGCACTGTTTCTAAACACATCATTATTGTTTCTATAGTATTTGTGCAATATAATGGAGTTTTAAATAAATGCATTTTAGGGTTTAAAAAATAGATGAACTATATAATTTGATGAAATTTATTTGCATTTTTAATTATTCTTCTAGTCGTAATTTTTGTAGTTTTTACTAGTTTCGACATAAGCAGGTTGAAAAAGGAGTGGAATTCATAAAAAATGGTCAAATTTAGGTTATGGATACCCTTTATTTAAACCTCTTGTGATATATATATATATATATATATATATATATATATATATATATATATATATATATATATATATATATATATATATATATATATATATATATATATATATATATATATATATATATATATATATATATATATATATATATATATATATATATATATATATATATATATATATATATATATATATATATATATATATATATATATATATATATATATATATATATATATATATATATATATATATATATATATATATATATATATATATATATATATATATATATATATATATATATATATATATATATATATATATATATATATATATATATATATATATATATATATATATATATATATATATTTCTTTTTTTTTTTTTTTTTTTTTTTTTTTTTTTCAATGCAGAAAATGGCGGATCCTTAATATCTATGTTTGGTGTTTGATAAGATAACATCGACAAATCGATTTTTTTTAAATGTTTTTTTTTTTTAACAAAACAATATTACGTACTTAATTCTTATGTTGAAAATAGTAATACATTAAAAAATTATGAAAATTCAAGTAGGACAACTGCTATTGTTTTTATTAAAAGAACGTCTATCGCTATAGACAGCAAATATTACAGCCATGAACAAGTAATTAAAATATTCGTTCAAAGATATATCCCCTGTGTGTAGACTCCTACTATCTACTTTATAACGTCTATAAAAAAAAGATCAATTTTACCCAATTTTCCATAAACATTACTTTTAGCAATAAATAATTTTTTACTCGGTGAATTTTCGTAATTTTTTAATATATTACTACTTTCGACATGAAAATTAAGTACGTAATATTGTTTTTGCTAAAACAAACATATTGGGTTTGCTTTACTGTACACATAGATTCGAAAAAGTTGACAACAGTGTTCCACATGCAGGCAGTTCTAGTAAAGAAACTTTGTTCATAGAATCTGCGTTTAGAATTAGGCACAGATAGAGAGTAGGAAAAATTGTTTATAGTGGTTGTAGTTAATTGAGTGTTTTTGTGAAAGTTTGGCAAGGGGGGGATCATAGATTGGAGCTCAGATGAGTACTTGCCATGAAAATAATGAAAGAGTAGAGACAGGCTCACAACGTCTCTTCTGTGGGAATGAGGTTGCAGTGAAAAGAAAAAGGGGCATCACCTACTAGGTTTCAAAGCCAATTTTGAACTCTATCAAGGTAAGATAGGGTGCGCCAAAGAACTCCTGTACAGATGTGACAACAGAATTCCATTTAGGACGTACTTGGCTCTTATGTATAAGAGCCAAGTACGTCCTAAAGATAGAGAATTGCATCAACAGTGAGATACCTTCTAGAGTGGTAGAATGATCCAATCATTTTTGCCTGCAATTTTGGCAACAGATTTGATGTATGTGTTCCATTTCAGATCAGGAATGAAAGTCAGTCTCAGAAGCTTGTCAAAATTGTGCTTCCTCAAGACGAGAGCCATTCATTTCAATTGGGTTCAGATGGGGGTCAGAACGATTATGATGAAAAGAGAGAAGCTTGGTTTTAGATGCATTAAAATTAACTCACCATCTTTTTCCCCATTAGACTATGTACCAATGACAAAATCCAATACTTGCTCCTCCAACGTCCAAATCAAAATCCAATACTTGCTCCTCCAACGTCCAAATCAAAATTCAATACTTGCTCCTCCAACGTCCAAATCAAAATCCAATACTTGCTCCTCTAACGTCCAAATCAAAATCTAATACTTGTTCTACCAACGTCCAAACCAAAATCCAATACTTGCTTCTCCAACATCCAAATCCAACACTTGCTCCTACAATGACAAAATTCAATATTTGCTTCTCCAATGTCCAAAACAAAAACTGATACTTGCTCCTCCAACGTCCAAATCAAAATCCAATACTTGCTCCTCCAATGTCCAAATCCAAATCCAGATCCAATACTTGCTGCTCCAACGTCCAAATCCAATACTTGCTCCTACAATGAAAAAGCTCCTCAAACGTCCAAATCAAAATCCAATACTTGCTCCTCGAACGTCCAAATCAAAATCTAATATTTGCTCCTCCAATGTCCAAATCAAAATCCAGTACTTGCTCATACAATGGAAAAATCCAATACTTGCTCTTCCAACATCCAAATCAAAATCCAATATTTTCTCCTACAACGTCCAAATTGAAATCCAATACTTGCATCTCCAATGTTCAACTTAAAACTGGATGAGTCTCTGAAACTTTTTATTTACCCCAGAAGCATCTCATTTGCACATCAGGTGACAATGTCGTAAGCGTATAAAAAGAGGCAACAACTATTTTTTTTTCTTTTGTTCATTCTTTTTGACTATGCCGAACTCTACAAGCTGCACAAAAACAGGTTTGTACTAATTTTTAATCACACTCTTGCTGAGTGATTAGTTTGTAATTCAGTTGCCTAAAACAGATGTGTTAAAACTCGCATAAAAGTATATCAGGTAATATGTACTCTTATGCAAGTACTCACCTTTTCCTTCATTTCCACCTAGCCTTAATTTGGTGTTAGAACACAAATAGGTCCTGCACAGATGCCATAGAAATCTGATGCTAAAAACATCTCATTGTCTCTTGCCATAGCGTGGCAGGATGAGATGACACTCTAGAACTCAATTCTGTTTCTATAGCTAATGCCTGCCTGCGAACCAACTAGCCTTACATTCTTGTATTCTTTTGTTAATTAAATAAAGTATATTTAATTTAATTCTGAAGAAAATGTTGGTATTTTATATGCAACTCTGCAGATCCTTTTCTTTTTTTATTTAAAGTAAACTATTTGCAAAGAACTTTGCAGCTAATTCTACCTTATGCGACGAAGGCCATCAACTCCCCATATTTCCTCCTATAACACAGAACAAGCTAAGTAACATACAAATATCCGTGCATGAGGTCGCCAAGCTAATCAAGAACCTAGATTCCAGTAAAGCAACTGGCCCTGATGGCATCCCAATTATAGTGTTAAAAAAGCTTCAACCAGAACTTGCTCCCATACTTACGAAACTATTTAAGCGCTGCCTTAAGGAGAAGTGCTTTCCGACTCCCTGGAAGACCTCATCAGTTTGCCCTGTATTTAAGAATTCAGGTGATAAGTCATCTCCCTCTCAGTACAGACTAATAAGTCTCCTGTATGTTATGAGTAAGTTGCTGGCATCCATATTAAATAGAGAAATAGTCAACCACCTCAGCAGGAATAACCTGCTTAGTGACACACAATATGGTTTCCGCTCTGCAAGATCTACCGCAGATGTGCTGACGGTTATATCCCACAGGATTAGTGAATCTCTTGACAAAGGCTTCCTTTCTAGGGCAATTGCTCTTGACATATCAAAGGCCTTCGACAAGGTATGGCATAAGGGTCTACTTCACAAGATTTCCAGCTATGGTATAACTGGAAATGTTTTCTCAATCATTAAATCATTTCTCTCCGATAGGCTCATAAGAGTAGTGGTAGATGGACAAAAATCGGAGGCCTGCAATATAAATGCTGGAGTCCCTCAGGGGTCAATCTTGGGCCCAACTCTCTTCCTGATCTACATCAATGACCTCCCTAAACACATACTTAAATCATTCGTTGACATCTATGCTGATGACACGACCATCTACGGCAACACATCAAAGGCTGTAAATGACAAAGTTCTCTCTGATTCTCTCTCCTCTGATCTCGAGCGCGTGGTTCAGTGGGGGAAGATGTGGCTGGTTACCTTTAATGCATCCAAAACCAAACTCCTATCCTTACATCATCAACGCTCTGATCCCCATCTGGCATCAATTGTGATGGATGGATCTCGTCTGGGTGAGGCCCCATGTTTTGACAAGCTTCTGGGTTTGACCTTTACTCCTGATCTGAAATGGAACACGTACATCAAGTCTGTTGCCAAGGTCGCTGGAAAGATGGTGGGATCCTTCTACCGCTCCAGAAGATATCTCACTACTGATGCAATTCTCTATCTATATAAAAGCCAAGTACATTCAAGGATGGAATACTGTTGCCATATCTGGGCAGGAGCTGCTAAAAACAGCCTATCCTGCCTTGACAGAGTACAAAATAGACTTTGTGGCTTAGTGGGGGATGCTCTTTTCTCTACCCTGCAACCTCTCTCCCACAGAAGAGACGTTGCAAGCCTATCCTTGTTTTATCGTTATTTCCATGGCGGGTGCTCGTCTGAACTCCAATCTCTGGTTTCCCCCTCACCAATCTTTCATGAAAAACACCCGTCTAGCTGAATCCACTGTCAAAAACTTTCCCCACTCTTTATCTATGTCTAAATCAAAACGTAGATTCCATGAACAAAGCTTCTTTCTTAGAACTGCACGCCTGTGGAACTCTGTTCTGTCTGTTTGCTTCCCACCTGACTACAACTTGGATGTCTTCAAGTCTAACGTAAACAAATTCCTGATGAACCGCCCCCTTAAGTAGACACTTTATTAAATATCCACACTAACGAACTGTACTTACAATAACCCTTTATCCCTGAGTGGCTTCCGGGCCTTGATAAGTGGTGATCACTGTGTAAAAAAAAAAAAAAAAAAAAAACTCTGTCGGATGAATACCGACACTATTACAAAATGGCTACCCCCGATCTCCAGCATCTCCATCAAACCAATCACTTTACAACATGTTTACCATCAGTGATAGTTACCTCTCTTGATGGTGCACTCTGGTTGGGTACAAAAACATCCAAAATCCAAGCCGTCAGCATTCCCCAAGTAAAGCATCTCAGGCGATCAGCAATAAACCAACCTTTCCTCAAAGAGATCCTGGTAGAATGCACCTCCTAGGAACAATGGAGCTTAGGCGTTTGGACAATGTTAGATCATTGTAATTTCATATATTCATCCAAGCAGCAGCCAAATAGCGAAATGGTTAGAAGCGCAGACTCTCGCTTAGGCGGTTGAATTTTAATCCTGGCTTTAGGTAGTTGTTTGTCTAGCTGCACTGAAGAGCTGTGATACAGCGAAACAGTCTGTCTGTGGATGACTATATATATATATATATATATATATATATATATATATATGTATGTATATATACTATTTTCTTGTTTTTTTTTGCGCATGCTTCTACACCCATTACACCTCGTCCTCCCTCTTTTCTCTTCACATATAACCCATCAACATCACTCTTGGAGTGAAAACTCCATTCATTGCCATTGTTTTCATTGTCTTCCTGTACATCTTATTTTCTTTTCATTGAATAATACTTGCCCCATACTGAAATATAATTACTGCCCATGTGCTTGCTGCGAATATTTTGTTTGTCCCATTCGATCTTGACCTAAAAACTTAGTTTCTCTTGTATTCTTTTCCTATCAGTTTTTATCATTTCATCTTCTTTTATTTTATCTAATTACACAATTCCTAAATAGGTGTATCCTTCTTTTCCAAGCTCTATCATTTCCCCATTCAAAAGCTTTATTTCTCCACTTTCAACGATTTTACCACTTTTGAATTTCAAGGCACCACACTTCTTCATGCCAAATTCCATACTTGAACATGTGAACAGTCCTCACAACCATACTTAGATGGTCTTCATTCTTTGCATACAACTTTAAGTCGTCCATCTATAAATATAAAAGCGAAAATGTATGTATGTATGTATGTATGTATGTGTGTTCGCTTTTTCTGTGTGCCTACAAAAGGCTTCTTTCAGAGAAGCGGTCGGTCGGTTCACAACTTTTTAAAACTTTTTATATCACATACAAATCGTAATATCTCACAGTTAACAACAAAGCTCGCCTGTCTATTTAATTTGCTCGATTTCGGGAAGATAAATATTCAAAATTTGTCGCTCACCGCATGTGGGTTAGTCTTTTGCCCATAACATCTTCGGGGGGAAAAAAAGCGTTCAGCAGTAAATTAATACCGTCCCGCAGTCAAAACTTGACCTCATTTAAAACGGGCACCTGCTAAATCCAAGTAATTAAATGAATTCAAACGTGTTTCTGTTAGTATCTCGCGGTGGGGCAATGGTTAACATCGCACTTTTTTTTTTTTTTCACGCTTTAATTTACAACTTTGCCTCAACGGTTGGGGTTCGATCCTCATACTTACTTTTTTTTTAAACCCCCCCCCCCAACACCCGGGCAACGCCGGGTACCCCTCGCTAGTCTATAATAAATGGTTTACCCAATACTCCTTCTTTCCCCACTCATAACAGGCATTTACCTTTTGTAATATGAACGACAAGTGTACCATATTCAAAACAAACAACAACGGCAAAAAGCTGTCCCTTTGAAAAAAAAAAAAAAAAAACTCTTTACATGAACTTCACAAAGATCTTCCCTATTTGATGTCACTAACACCTTCCATCGTTTCATACTTCTTTCCAAGAAATCGTACATTCACCGCTATTCCAAATATTTCTATACATTCCTTAATCCAGCTATGTAGAACCATATCATATGCATTGCAGTAATCTATTCATGATTTGTGAGTCTTCTCTTACAATCCTATGAATAAGCAATTGATCTTTAACCCCTCTACCACCTCGCCAACATCCCTTCTGTTTCTCAGGTAAGATCTTTTGCTGTTCCAGATATTCGTAAATCTCATCTGCCAAGATGCCTGTTAGAAGTTCCCACGCTGATGGAAAGCAGGTGGTGGGGCAATAGTTATCAACCGCAGTGCTCTTTGATGTATCCTTCTGGCAGAGCATTGTTCGTCCATGCGTATCCATTCAGGAATAACATCTTGTGTCAAAATTCAGTCAATTTCAGATGCAATTCTTTCATGCAAATTAGTAAGTTTTTTTGTTTTTTTTTCTTTTGTTTTTTTTATCCAATATCCCTGAACATCATTTGGTCCCAGAGTTTTCCAGTTTGGAATTTTCCTACATTGTTTTTGTTCGTTTTCCCCTTTGTTCACTTTCTCCACATCTTGGGTTTGCTTTAACTGTCAAGTTTGTTCTTTCACAACTTTCAGCCGCAAAGAACTTTCATTAGGTTCCTTTTTAACACTTCAAATATTCTTCCAAGAGTTTTATGTATGTATGTATGTATATGTGTTTGTGTTTGTGTGTATGTATGTATGTATGTATGTATGTATGTATGTGTGTTTGTGTGTATGTATGTGTGTGCTGGGGTGGAGAGGGCTCTCAATAGCCGTAGTGAAGGCAACCTTTCTAGGAGAAGAAAATCTCTGATTTTAAAAACCATAAAGCGGGAGACCAGTACCCGCATTAAGCTGGTCTGCAGTTTAACTTGTTGCTGGCTATCTCGCTCTTGCTTGTTGCTGGATCTCAACATTTTGAACCCAGAGAGAGACTTAGCTGTCGTACAAAGCTAAGACTCTGTAACATCATCTGTGTATAGATACTCTCTCAGGCATTTGTCTATAAAAATGGTCCTGTGGCGATGGAAGTCATTTTTTGGGCTCATGGACTTTAAGTGTCTGAAGGAGCGGCACTCGTCTGACAAGACGTTGCAGTCACCATCATGTATGTATATATGTATGTATGTGCCGCTTTAGCTGGCGGGCTAAAGCATGTGAGTATGTGTGTGTGGGGGGGGTTTACACTGCACCAGTAATCTAGGCGGAGGAACTGCTGCAAATATTCAACGGCTAGAGGGCAGAGAAGATTAATGATCCAACGGCCAAGTGTAGGGAAGTAAACCTACCAAATCAGGAGTAGAGCCCCAAAGGCAGATCAACATGCTGTACTAACTGGTTCTGGCAACTCTTGCAACCAAACTGGTGCAAAATGTATTGCTCTGCTTTCCTAGTGAGGTCAAAAGGGGGGTATTGAGTACTGGGAAGATTAGGACCTTCATGCACTTTGCCCAGGCTCACGCCCTGGAGAGTGACAACTTTCAGGCACGATTCTCCATTGTCTATGAGGATGGAAGGACGCCAACCAATATATGTATGTATTATTATTTACTCAGTCACACAAACCATCATTAAAGATTGCTCTTTGAGAACAACTTGTGGTGTTCTCCAGAGTTTGAGTGACAGCAAGTCTCCTCAGATTTCCAGTACTCTTCACCTCTCTATGCGTTATTGCAACAGCCGCTTTACCATTGATTTCTCATTGGCAGTGGTCATTAGTCTTCATTGAAATTTGGGTGACAATAAGCCTCCCCATGGTCTCAGTCCTCTTTGCACTCATCCAGTGGAGATCCGGCTAGTGTACTTTCTCTCCTCGGTCTTTCCATCCTCCTTGACTCTTCTCACTTATTTGGTGTGGTGCCAGTTAATGGTGGCACACACACACACACACACACACACACACACACACACACACACACACACACACACAAAATAAAAATAAAAAATGGTAAGGGAGAGAGCGGTATCTTATAATTATAAAGTTTCAGTTTTCATAATTCCATGTGATGTTTCTTTGAGTTTTACATCTGTAGCCGTTTCTGTGTGTCTAGTTTGTGCCTGTAGTTCATGTGTGCTAGTCTCCACATTCAAGGGTTTTCCTTAATATTTCTGCAGTTTTCATTATTGTTATTCGTTGTTGTTGTTTTTATTATTATTATTATTATTATTATTATTATTATTATTATTATTATTATTATTATTTATTTATTTATTTATTTATTTGTATTTTTAGGAATAACATGTCCAATTATTATCATTATTATTATTATTATTATTATTATTATTATTATTATTGTTGTTGTTGTTGTTGTTGTTGTTGCTGTTGTTATTGTTTTTAATATTATTATTATCGTTGTTATTTATTCATTTGTATTTTAGGATTAACATGTCCAATTATTATTATTATTATTATTATTATTATTATTATTATTATTATTATTATTATTATTATTATTATTATCATTATTAATTTTTTTTTTTAATTATTTTTTTATTGTTTTCGTTATCATTATTGTTGTTGTTACTATTATTATTGTTGTTGTTGTTGGTATTGTTTTATTATCGTCATTATTATTATTATTATTATTATTATTATTATTATTATTATTATTATTATTATTTATATACTTTTGGGACTATATCCAATTATTATTATTATTAATATTATTATTATTATTATTATTATTATTATTATTATTATTATTTGTACTCTCTAAGATTTTGCACACAGGTCAACATCTAAAACTGAGAAAAACACGATTAAAGAAAATAAAATGACCACCGAATTTTACCTGATGTCGGACTTATCTAATAATAAACCTGAGTGAAAATTACTTTTCTCAATTTTAGATGCATTATACTAACTGGATTTTTAATGGAAATGATTTCTCATTTAGCAATTTAAAAAAAAAAAAAATTTAATACAAAAACACCATCATAAAACAACTCTTAATGCCTAAACAATTTATAAATTGCCGGAACATCTAAATCCCCTAAAAGTGGTAGTCTGTATTAATATAAAGATTTTTTAAAAAAATGCCTTGATCTAGAAGGATTTCTCCTTTACTGACCAAGAACACTAACAGAAAAGATGAAATGTACACATTGAACTTTGCGAAAAGACCCACTCAAACGCCCGATGTAATTTCTATTGCGCGTGCGCACACACATACAATGTCTTCCACCTCTCTCTCTCTCTCTCTCTCTCTCTCTCTCTCTCTCTCTTCCACACGCAGATACACGCTATGGTGTCCCACCCCAATCCCCCTCTCAGGCAGACGGTGCACAAACGTTGAAAGGAAGACACTTTGTAATCAAAATTAGGTTAATTTCTTTTTAGTCTCTCTCTCTCTCTCTCTCTCTCTCTCTCTCTCTCTCTCTCTCTCTCTCTCTCTCTCTCTCTCTCTCTCTCATCGACTAGACGAGACTGTAAAGATCAAATCAGCAAATCTTTTTTTTCTTTAATTAATTTTTGATTGCGTCAAGAAATACCGTTCTTCGTTTCTTCTTCTAATCTGCTTTTCAATTGATACACACTTAACCACTATGAAATAGGACAAATGTCGACTTTTAAAAGAAATAAAGAAAAAAGAACCAAAACAGAAAAAAATCCAAAAAGCGAACAAATCCGCGGTGTTTCTTTCTCGGGGATGCCTACGTGCGTGGTCCCATGTTTAGTATACAACCCACACACACACTCGCTTGCACCTTCGCCCCTCCCTCTTTTATTATAAGTAAAGTAGTACTGTGTTTCTATTTTTGCGCGTGAAAAAGAAAATAGCTTTATTATTGTTTTTTGTTTTGTTTTTGTTTTGTTTTTGTTTTTGTTTTCTTCTATTATTTCTATACATCTGTATTTTACCGAAGGTGTTTTGGTCTTCCAGGACTTCCCCCTTTTTCCAAAAAAGTACGGAGGCCTGTAAGCAACATTATCTTTAGATACACAAGTGTCAACAGAAGACGTAAAAATTAATTTTATTTTATTATTTCTCGTCCGTGTAGTTCGTTGATAAAATGCCATTTGTTTTACAAAAATGTTTTATCCATAGCAAAAAAAAAGTTACTTCCATTAACCATTATACTATACGCCAAAACTGGGGGGGGGGGGGCAGGTCAGTACTTTTTGACGGACCGTCTTTTTAAAAATCTACCAAAAATCAGGTAATTATCCGATCAATACGAAATTTTCAGCGATTATTAGGAGAAGAATGAACTTTATAACAGTGTACTTATTTTTCATAAACGATATTTATATATATATTTTTTTTTGCTTACAAAACCCCCCCCTTGTTTTGAAGTGGGAACAAATATGCTTAAAATAATCATTTGAAACTGAACAAAACATATTGTGTTGTTGTAAGGGACAGAATTATAGATTTTAAAAAAAAAAAAAAAAAAATTGTTTGCATACCTTATTTTGACGTCTGAATATCAGAATTTCGATTGTGTTTAATTATCCCGCTTTTGAGTTTTGAAGTATGAAATTCGGTGAATATGTTAAGTAAAATAATTAATTTAAGTTAAGCAAAACAAAAAAAAAAAATTTTTTATATTTATACGAAAAAAGCCATTTTAAAATTTTTGATAAATAAATTAACAATTTTTTTTTAGCGAGCCGAATAATGCATGACCATTATTAAACAGAGCATGCTTTGAATAATCGATACAAAAAAAAAAAATTCGATAAATATTGTGCCCTTTGTGTTAAAAATAGCATCATTTTTTTCGATCTCGTTTGAAAACGTTTGCCGCCTTTCGACTACGGTGGACCAAAAGCGCTGAAATAATTTTTTTTTATTCTGCTTTAAATTGCCCCCTCCCCCCATTTTGGGGAGCCTGGCCCCCACACACATACACATTAAAAACCAAACTCATACAAATGGTCACCCATCTGGTACTGGCCAGCCTCAGCTTAATAATACATTGAAATTTTCGTCACTGAAAAATAAGTTTTTTTGGCCTGTTTAGTCTTCCATAGTTTTCGTCTCATCGAAAGAAAACGTAAACAGAGTCGATCTGAACTCTTCGGCGACGCGAAATATCTGGTTACATATATGAATAAGTGGAATTATTTGAAATTCAGGTACTTATATTATAATATTTTTGCATATTCTCTTAGAAAATCATCCTAAATCTTAGTTAGACAATAAATGAATAAATAAATTATTTCAAAAACCCTTTTTTTTAAATATTTAAGTACGTTTTTTGTGCAAGACAAAAAATAACAATTGTTAACTTTTGGGGAAAATTTAACATTTAAAATTTAATTAAAAATAGTAGAAAAAGTTTTACATTATTCTGTTTTCTATATGATAAAATTCAGGGTTTTATCTTTCTGGAAAAAAAAAAGTTACTCAGAAATAATGGATTTTAATAAATGTAATTTAGTTTTAAAAAACAACAACAACTTGATTTTGCGGCCATTTTTGGCGGTGCCTACATTATAGCGTCAATGCCCATCCATGGAAATTGACACAAACACGCGAAATGATGACATTGCTGTTAATGTGTACAATGCTGACGTGTCGTTTTATACAACGCTGTGGGGATACCTAATGTATGTACCCGTGACGAAACGAAAATGTCATATTCCAAAATAACGTAAATTGATCAAGTAGTTTAAATGGCGCTTATGTCAACGGATCATTAAATCTAAGGGAGATAACCAGCATAAACATAGCTAAAATAAGCATATTTTGCAAGATATAATTTGGGACGCTGAAATAATCTGCATAACAATGAAAGAATGTTAAATGAAAAAAAAAATGATTACACGAAAAAAAAAAAGAAATTTGTTTTTCCTACTTTTTGGCAATCAGTCAGCGTCAGCATTATTAAAACTTTTTTGAAGAAGATTTTGAAGTATTTAAGCCGTCAATTTCTGGCTATGATTAAAGTTTAATTTAAATTTTATTTATTTATTTATTTTACTATTCTGTAGTTTCATTTTGCGAGGTATAATAATTAACGTACACAAAACAACGAAAATAGAAATCGTTTTTAAAGGAGATTTTGAAGTATTTAAACCGTCAATGTAATTTTTTTAAAACGAAAATAAAAAATTAAAAAATAAGAAGTTGTTTTTATTTTAGGTAATCAGTCATTTCTGTCTATGATTAAAGTTTATTTTATTTTATTTTTTTTTTTACTGTATGTACAAATCTATTTGTAAAAAAGAGGAAAGATTACAACGTTCAAATATTCTGCACAAGATAAAGTGTTGTCTTTTTTCTCTCTTAAATAAGGGAAACATTTTTTTTTTTTTTTTTGCTAATTGGACAACAACTTCTTAATTAATTAACAAGTTTATTTAATTTTTCTTAATTAATTAACAAGTTTAAATTTTTCTTGATTACTTTTGTTTTGTTTACGTTAATTAATAAGTTTATTTTGTTACTTAACATTGTTATATTTTTAATTAACCCAAATTATATCTGGCAAAATATGTATGTTTTAGCTATCTTTATGCTGGTTATCTCCCTTAGATTTAATGATTCGTTGACATAAACGTCGTTTAAATAAAACTACTTAATCAATTTATAAAGAAAATATCTTTAAGTGATTAATGGAAATTCGTAGGCATTACAAAATTAATCTCTCAAGTTTGAATTATCAAATTATCGCTCTTTGCTTTATTATTATTATTATTATTATTATTATTATTATTATTATTATTATTATTATTATTATTATTATTATTTTTTTTTTTTTTTTTATGGAGAAGTGGTGATGGAGTTCGAACTGAGTTCTGTAGAAAAAGAAGTACTTCAGAAGTTAAGAGAGGTTCTTCTTAGAGACGATATCATAGAGATTCCAAGTATGAAGAGTAGTGATAGGCGGAAGGTGAAAAACGAGGTAAAAATAATTCAAGGAGTAATTCACAACATCATAAGAAAGAACATATCGATTACGGAACTTAACAGGCTTCTATATGCAGCGTCATACGTTATTGCGAATCGTCTTGGCTTATTACAGAAGAAAAAGGGGGAAAAAAGGAAGGATAGAAGGCCACACTGGCAGAGGCGGCTTGAAGAAAGTATTAAACGGTGGCGGAAAGACATTGGTAGAATCGAAGAAATAAGAAAAGGAGTTAAACTAGGACAAGGATGAGCTTGAAAGGAGGTATAGATTGCTGGAAAAGGGAACAATGAACGTTCTAACAATGTTGAAAGGTCCACACTGGTGGTATAAAAATTAGAAAAAAAAAAAAAAAGTGTTGCATTTCGGCAGATAACCTTTTCCGGACCAATCAGTCTCAGCTGTATAAAGAATTAAATGGTAGTAAACAGGCGGGAAATAACAACACTCCGAATGCAAAAGATGCAAGGAAGTTCTGGAGTGGGATTTGGTCCGTCGAAGGGCGATATAATGAGAAGGCTAGCTGGTTGGGAGGGAGAGGTCAGAGAAAGGCTATCAGAAATGCAGCAGATGAAGAACGTTGAGATAACCATCGATGACGTTAAAGCTAGCATACGAAGGATGACAAACTGGAAGGCACCTGGTCCAGATGGAGTGATGGGCTTCTGGTTTAAACAGTTCCCATGCCTTTATCCACCTATAGCTGCTGCTCTGCAAAGGGTTCTAGAGTCGGAAGATGTCCCTAATTGGCTTGTGAAGAGAAGAACAACACTGATTAGGAAAGATCCTGCAAAAGGAACAGATGCCAATAATTATAGACCAATTACATGTCTGCCATTGATGTGGAAACTGTTGACTGGAATATTTGCAGAGAAAATTTATGAACATCTAGAGAGTAATGGTGTTTTTTCTGACGAACAAAAGGGGTGCCGGAAAGGCTCGAGAGGTACTAAAGAGCAACTACTAATCGATAAAGCAATAATGCAGGATGTGAAGAAGAAGAAGAGAAATCTGAGTGTAGCATGGATCGATTACAGAAAGGCTTATAACATGGTTCCTCATTCATGGATACGTGAAATACTATTGATGATGAAGGTTGCTGAGAATGTGGTAGGGCTTTTGGAGACAAGTATGACTCAATGGAAAACGATGCTGACAGCAAACAGAGAGGAGATGGGGCAGGTTGGCATTAAACGTGGGATATTCCAAGGAGATTCCATGATACCACTGAGCATCCTCTTGAAGAGAGAAAAACTGGGGTATAACTTTGGATCTGGTGACAGACGCCTCAACCATCTACTGTTTATGGATGATTTGAGAATATTCGGTAGAAATGAAAAGAAAATGGAGAGACTGGTAGAACTTGTGGGGACTACTCAGAAGACATTGGGATGGAGTTTGAGATTAGTAAATGTGTGGTGCTGGTAATGAAAAGAGGAGTAAAGGTTCATTCGAATGGAATAGAGCTGCCAAATGGAGAAATCATGAAAGAAATAGAAGATACAGGATATAAGTATTTAGGAGTGCTGGAGGGTGTAGGCATCATGAACAGAGAAATGAAAGAAAAAGTCAGGAAGGAGTATCTTAGAAGAGCAAAACTAATTGCAAAGTCGAAACTGCATGGAGGAAACCTAATAAAAGCAGTAAATGCATGGGCAGTCAGTGTTTTGAGATACAGTGCAGGAATTTTAGAATGGTCTGACAAGGATTTGCATGCCATGGATATCAAAACAAGAAAAGTTTTAGCAATGTTTGGTATATTTCACATTCGAAGTAGCGTAGCAAGGCTGTATCAAAAGAGGAAAGATGGTGGGAGAGGATTGAAAAATGTAAAAGATTGTGTTAGAACCGAGGAGATGTCATTGAAGGAGCATGTGGTTAGAAGTGAGGAGTGGATGCTTAAGGTTGTGGCCAATGAAGTGGAGGTATGTGAGACCAAGGCTGATTATGTGAAACGTATGGATAGAGAAAGGGCAGACGAACTGGCTAGGAAGAAAATGCATGGAAGGTTCTTCCAGGATATAGCAGAAGTGGCTGATGAAAGATCATGGCAATGGCTTAGAGCTGGGTATCTGGCTAAGAGTACTGAAGCTTTTGTTTGTGGAGCACAAGAGCAGGCATTAGGAACACGATTGTTCAAAAAAGTGGTTCTAGGAGAGGAAATTGCTGCACTAGGAGTAGTATCAAGTTGTCTGGAAGGACAATTGAAATAAACTACAAATCCCCAATGTTTTAGGCGGCCTTCAAACCTCTGCAATTATAGGTACCACCAACATCCTTAGGAAAACCCTTGATCTTTTAAGCTCCTGGTTTGAAGCCGGGATTAAGGGAAATCCTCTAGAAATGAATCCCATCCTTTTCCAGAGAGACGTTCATAAGCGAAATTATTATTATTATTATTATTATTATTATTATTATTATTACTACTACTACTACTACTACTACTACTACTGTTGTTGTTGTTGTTGTTGTTGTTTTCAAAAAGTGACAAGATGGCCGCTCTTTAGTTACTTATAAAATTTGATTTTCTTATTTAAAAATAAATGTTCCTGAACAATTTACGTGAATTTTAGAATATGATATTTTTGTTTCGTCACAGCTACAGACATCATACAGATTTTTTCGGTGAATCAGAAGAACAGGCGAAACAACATCCAAAGCAAACAGTGTCAGATAAAAACAATGCGTATTATTATTATTATTATTATTATTTTTTTTTTTTTTTTTTTTTTTTTTTAAATAAAATTTAATATATAAACGGCTATATGTCTGTCTGTCTGGTGCCCGGAAAACTCATCCATTTTTACTAGGTAAGAAAACTGGTCCATTGAATAAATTGAAAACACATTTGATGACTGATGTTCTTGAAAGAGATATTGTTTTTAAAGGCGACTACGCATAATATTTTTTTTTTTTAATTATTTTTACTTGTTTACTTTTGTTTGAAAAAAAACAAACTTGAGTCACGGAGTAAAGACACGAAAAACGAAACCATATATTTATTTAAAAAAAACCCACTTTATTCGTATTATTTGCATTCATTGAACTACTGTTTTCATCTTGAGTATGATTTTCACAACGTTTCATTCGATGTATCATCCGACCTTTTTCAGGTGTATCTTGTCAAACTCGAGGATATTTCTGTTGAACTCGGAAATTTGGAAAGAATTTCGAGCGGAATCCTTTATTTACTTCACGGGGGTAGCATGCTCTTTTTCTGTCAGCCATGACTGGATAGAGGTCCATAGTAATCCGCAATTGTATTTTTCGGTCGCTCACACTGAGGATTGAATCTTAAACCTTCAGGAAAATATTACCCTTTGCAATTGATTTTTCCAAGTACTCTAACCACGGGTCCTTGTGGACAATTCTAGTACGAATTTTAAGAGCCTTAAACCTAATTTTATATCATAGTTGTAAATATAATTATTTATTACTAATTATTACTATATATTAACGTCTCTCTCTCTCTCTCTCTCTCTCTCTCTCTCTCTCTCTCTCTCTCTCTATATATATATATATATATATATATATATATATATATATATATATATATATATATATATATTGTTTTTACTTATTACTTGTATATATTATCTATTGTTTATAATTACTGGTTCTTATATCGTATTGAATTCTATACTAGGTCTACTTAGCAGTTGATTATTCCCCCAGGATATGTGCTGCTTCTTTCAGTCGTCTGTCTATGATTTTTACTTCGTCCCATAGTGGTAGATGGTTTCCCTTTTCTTTCCAGCTATACCTGAATTTTCAGTCTCTCCACATACTACGGCTTTCCGATATTCTTCTAACCGTACTTTCAGTGGACGACATGTTTCACTTTTCTATAGTTTTCCACATTTACATGGGAATACATATATACAGTTCTTGGTAATAATTTTTTTCTGTAGGGGGCTTGACTCTCACAAGCTGTTTCTGGAGAGTTGAGTGTTCCCTTTTTGTGTCTGGTCCAGCTTTCTTGGAGCTGATGTCATGCTCTCTGGATAGTTTTGGTGGAGAGTTTCTCTTAAACTGTTCATCTCCTCTTGATATGCACTGCTATTACTACAACTAGTAACGTTTGAACATCTTCCTGATGGGGCCAGAATATGAATGTGTCATCTACATATCGCAACCACATTGTTGACTTTAGTGGTGTTGATCCTAATACCATTTCCTCAAAGTATTCCATGTATGCATTGGCCAGTACCGGGGAGAATGGTGATCCATCACCAGACCTTCTTTCTACCAATATATATCAGATCTCATCACGAAATATGTAGTTTCTACACAGAAGATCAACATCTCCATTATATTGTCAAGTGGAAGGCAAGTGCGTTCTTTCTGTGAAGCATCCCATGTCAGCTTATCCCGTACCACTGTCAGAGTCTCATCAGTGGGTACTTTCGTGAACAGACTCATTACATCTAGACTCACCATCTGGTTGGAATGAATGAGAGCATTGTTTATTATTCTCATGAAGTGAGCTGAGTTCTTGACGTATAATGGATTTGCCGATGATTGGGGTGAATACATCTACCAGGAATCGTCTCAATGGATGGCATGCTGAACCTCAGGCACTGACAATGGGTCTTAATGGTCTTGTGAATCTTAGGGAGGCCTTATAGATGTGGTAGCTTACTGTAATGTTGTACTAGCTGTCTGTATTTTGCAGGTGGTAAGTCCTTATTCTTACTGAGGATCTTTTTCTGTTTTCAAGGTCGGATTCTTTTTCATTTTACAGTAGCCATCAGATTCCATTAAATCTGCCAATTTTTTTGGAATATTCTGCTCTATTCATTAACACTGTAGCATTGCCTTTGTCAGCTGGTAGCATTATATCACTGTCACTGCGCAAGGACTTGATAGCCAATACTTTGTCCTTTGAGAGGTTCGGCTTTGGAGGCTTTGAATTCTCGTGTGCTTGTCTCACTTCCCACCTTAGTTCATCTCCTTGTGCTTTGGGTTTATTCAAGGCTGCCTCCTCTATTGGAGCTATCATATCTAAGTATGGAATCCGCTTTATGGTGGTCGCGAAGTTGAGACCTTTGTTTACCTTTAAACATATCTTGGCTCAAACAAAAATTTATTGATCAAAATAAGCACCATCAAAATCAACACCCTTTTTCTAATGCATTTATGCCAGTAACGTAAAAATCTTGCGTTCTGGTGGAGATGAAGTCGCTGAAGGCGTTTTTGATATTGCTTAGGTTTTTGACTCAGTTCTCATGCAAAAAGTTGTCGAGATACATTAAAAAGTTGATAGAGGAGAAGTCTGGAGAGTATGGTGGATGAGACAGAGTTTCGTTGCCCGAATCGTTCAACTTCTGCAGTGTTGGTTTAGCAGCGTGTGGTCGGGCATTGTTGTGGAGGAGAATTGATTCTTTTCTATTGACTAATACTGGGTGTTGTTGTTGAAGTTTCTGATGCATTTCATTCATTTGTTGACAGTACTTTTCTGCTGTAATAGTTTTGCCTGCATTAAAAAAAACTAATGGATGAGACTGGTCGCAGACCATTAAACAGTATGACCTTCTTTTGGTGCAACTCTGGCTTTGGGAAGTATTGTGGAGCTTCATTGGGGTCTAACCACTAAGCTGAGCATTGCCAGTTGTCGTAAAGAACCCACTTTTCATCACAAGTCACAACCTGGTCGACAAACGGGTCGTTCTTATTGCATAAAAGAAGTGAAGATGACACTTCATAACGCCATTTCTTTTGGTTATTGTCCAATTCGTGAGGCACCCATTTATCAAGTTTCATTTTTGCCTTTCTAATCTCTCTCAGGTGGTTTGAAATCGTCATATATCTAATTCCGAAGAAAGTTCTCGAACGGTTGTGCATGGATTGATTAAGGCTCTTAATTGATCATTGTCAACATCCGATGTCCAACCATCATGCTCATCATCTTCAAGACTCGTCGCCGCCATGAAATTTCTTAAACCACCATTGTGCTGTGCGTTCAGTAGTGGTTTATGAACCAAACGCTTTGTTAATATCACGAGCTGTTTCAGCAACTTTTCAGCCTAGCTTGAATTGAAATAAGAAAATTGTGTGAATTTGCTGCTTTTTTTTTTCCATGTTGTATTCAACATTCTGAAAAGAAGACATAATTGTTTTAAAACAATTGTAATTTAAACGCTCTTTAAAATGATACATAGAGTAAAGGTATTATAACGAAAACTTATTTGAAAATACATGATTTGAAATCAAAATTAAAAATTCCGCAAGGATTTTCTTCTCAACCTAATATATAATTATGCTATCAAAGAGTAAATCTTTAATAACGAAAACTTATCAAGATAAAAATAAGCTCAACACTGTTAAGAGGAGCAAACAGTAATATTAAATGAAAGATGAGGAATAAAAGTTATATATAACTTTATTATATCAGCAGAACAATAAGGAAAAGTTAAGGGGAAAATTAAGAAAAACCCACGTTAGGCCATGGCATATCGAAGCTAAATGCTTCTCATCAAAAGAGAAGGACCAGAATTAAACCAAATGCAAATATAGAAAAAATTGTTTTGATGACATTTAGATATGAAATGAGAATAAAGGAATAGGATAATATGGTAAAGAGTAATTAAAATAGGTATAACATTAATTACTATTTACCATATTATTCTAGTCCACAATACATTGTAGTCTACATTGCACTGTAGAGAACCTACTGTTGATTTTATAAAATTATTTTTATATGATAGCTTGAATTAAAGTTTAAAATACAAAAGTCAGGTATCATGGTTCAATTGTGCTCTAAACAGAACCATTCATTTCGAACACGCCCCTGTCTTATTAAAGAACCTATGGTTGATTTTATACATGCTTGTGATGTTAGGCTGTATCAGAGTATTAAATTTGGTCAGAATTGAATCGTTCCTTTTTTAATCAGATTTTTGTCGATTATCAATGTTCAATGCTTATCTAATATTCTAATACAAAACCCATCTAAGAACTCTTTCCTAGACACATAAAGTGCGTTTGTGAGAAATTAAAAAAAAAAATTGGCTCAGCCGTTTCGGAGTCCATAAGGAATGAACTAACACACACTCACACACACACATGCAGAGACGCATATAAACAAACACACAGGCAGACATACAGATGCACACAAACACACTCAGAGACATACACACATACTCACAGACACACACACATAGTAACACACACGCACACACAAACACACACTGACACGGACAAACACAAGCACACACAGACACACACACTGACACACATACACACAGGCACAAACACATACATACTGATAAGTACCTCCACTGGACCATCTGTAAAAAATTAAACATCCAATGTAGCAGCATATCCTAGGAACATTAACCTGAAAGAACAGTTGGAAATGACTTATATACCATACATTACGACCATGTAATCCATACAGCCACCTTGAAAATGCTGCTGTGAAACCTGACATAGTTATATGGAATAAGTCAGAGTTGCAACCTTGGTTGAAGTGAGTGTCCCTAATGATGGAGCTGAAAGGGGAGAAACAGACCAAATATCAAGGTCTCATGTATGATATGAAAAGAAACTGGAATCTTAGAGAGATATCAATCATAACAGTTATACAGGGCTACCTAACTAATATTCCTGGTGAACCAAGTGCAAAAGAGATCCAGACAGTTGCACTTAAGGGACAACGAGAATACTAAAAACAACTCTCGGTTGGTTTCTATAAAAAGCAGGACAATGTTGGCAGCTGGTTTGGCTGCCCCATACCCAGCGTTACAATCTTCAAAGGAAGAAAATTAAAAAAAAAAATTAAAATAAAATATCTCATATATATATATATATATATATATATATATATATATATATATATATATATATATATATATATATATATATATATATATATATATATAACCGTGCGTAACCAGAGAGGAAACGAAACGATCGAAAATGCAGAGACCCAATATTCAGGCCTTACTCACTTCCGCTCTGGTCATGTATACATTTCCTGTTCAGAATCAAAATGGCTTACAACTTGTCGTTTTTGCCAATGTAAATAGGTCACAAAACAGTGCAAAGCAAAACAAATTGTTTTCAACTTATTACCTAATGATATTTCTCTTTTAAAATAATTTATGGCGCTAACGATTGTATAATAGAAAAAAGAGGAAACGGTATACAAACCGTTTCCTGGTAATATTTGGATTCTGCAATAATATATATATATATATATATATATATATATATATATATATATATATATATATATATATATATATACTAGCAAAAGTACCCGTCGTTGACTGGGTTCAAAAACAGCTTACAGAAAATGGACTGATTTATGAAAGTATGATAGGTTATGAAAAGGAAGGGTTGTAAAGAGATAGCTTCGAATTTGGGGGTATGAAAACCAAAGCAAAATATGATGAAATTAAAAATAAAATAGATAAACCCCATAATTTATTATACCATACCTGTTCACACTAAAACACTTATCGCAATATTCTGTGGATCTATATTAAAAAAAAACATTGTTAAAATTTGTGACATATTTCCATTCTATGGAGGTCAGACGCGAACGAACATCCCATAATTTTATTATGCCATATTTCTTCAAACTGAAACATAATTATCAAAGTATACTTACGCAGATAGATATGAAAAGTCTTTATTAAAGTTTGTGCCTATTTCCATTTTATGGAGGTCAGGCGCGAACACAGACCCCACAATTTTATTATACCATCCTTATTTAAGTTAAAACATACTTATCAAAGTATTCTTATGTACATCTATATCAAAAACACTTGTAAACATTTTCTTTTTAATTTTTTATTTCCATACTTTGTGGACCAGGCGCAAACGCAGACCCCACAATTTTAATGAACCACCGTTCTGCTAGATTAAACATACCCATTCCTGTGTCTCGATACATATTCTATCATTATATGTGATCAGTTTTTTAAAATAGTCAACCATAAAAGAGCCTATTTGTGACCACACACACACACACACAGACATTCAGCTTTATATATATATATATATATATATATATATATATATATATATATATATATATATATATATATACTTCATTTACTCACATAAAATTAATATATGAAAGTATAAATTTATGCGTAAACTTTAAGTATTTACTTCAACAGTGCTCAATGCGCAGGTAGAGTTAGTTAGTAAGTTATAAAATATATATGGCCATTAAGCTACACTGAATATTCCGTGTTTCATCCACTCTAGGATTAAGCCTGAATAATCCTATAGTGGATGAAACGCGGAATATTCAGTGTAGCTTAATCGCCATATATATTTTATAATTTACTATATATATATATATATATATATATATATATATATGAAAATAGGTCAGTAAAATTACAAATGAATAAGAAACGGGAGTTTTATTCTAAACTGATTAAAAAAACAAATAGTTATGCAAATCAAGCAAAAAAATTCTGATGTTTTTGAATTTTTGAGATGAGGATTGATTTTCTGGATTCTTTGGACTACTGTTCTCATCTTGAATTTTATTTTCACAACGTTTCAATCAATGTAACTTCCGACCTTTAAGGACTCGTGGCGTAATGGATAAAGTACTTGGTAAAATTCAGTTGTAAAATTACACTCTTCTTGATGTTGAAGGTTCCATTCTGAGTCCGAGCAGCACTCCAAAATTTATTTGCGAATTACTTAAGATTTCTATCCGATCATGGGTGGCTGAACGAGAGCATGCTACCCCCATGGATTAAATAAAGCATTCTGTTCAAAATTCTGTGCAGATTTCTGAGTTCAACAGAAAGATCCTCAAGTTCGATTAGATACAACTGAAGAAGGGCGGAGTTTACATCAACTGAAACGTTGTGAAAATAACATCCAAGATGAAAAACGTAGTCTGAAGAATACAAATGATAAAAATAACCAATCCTCATCTCAAAAATTCAGAAACATAAAATCGTTTCCCATCAAAAAACATATTGTTTAAACAAACAATAAAAATATAATGCAAGAAAAAGCAAACTTTCAATGTTTCAACGGACCCTTTTTGAAATTCACCAGCTGTGACAATCAGGCCTCACTAGGGTGTATACGAATTCCTGCTGTAGCTGTTCATCTGAACTTGAAATCCTAAAATCTGGTCAGTCATCTCATCTTGAAAGAAAAATATTGATCTTGACAGGAGTAAACTGACTTCTGAGCATCTGTACGTATTTATTTTTAGCTTGAAGCCATTTAAGTTTTAAAGCGTGTGTTTAATTTTTTTTAATTCTGATTTTTCTTATCTTTTTTTGTGTTAAAATAAAAAAAAAGCTATAAGTTCTACATGCATTACAAACGTATTCGATTCCTCATCGAATCATACAGAACAGTTTGCACTGCATTATGTTGCTAGACATTATGTCTAGAATACTTATTCTGATTTTGACCCAAATGATCTTGATTCTAAGAAAACTGTCTAAAATGTAAGGAGTTTTCAAAAGAAATTGAAATACAGATAATCTTTCTAAATTGTTGTCTAATAACCAGGGCTATGGCAAGAGTAATATTCTTTTCATTGTTTTGACTCAAGTATATATCTGACACAGTTAATCAATCGAGAACCACATCACTATCTAAAAACATAAGATATTAACTGATATATACTCGAGAGTCAAAATAATTAAAAGAATATTCTCTTTTCATAGCCCTAGTAATAACATACTGAATTTTCAAGTGTCTATAGCAGTTTTAAATGCCTGTGCAAAAAAAAAGTCTGTATATATTGACGTAAATATTGAGGAAATAAAAGAAAGATCATAACACAAGAGGACATCCATGGGCGCTTCCAGAACTTTTTGAAACGTACAACAACTGCATTGCAACCAAAAGAGATTACTTCGAATGGGACTAGAGTTTCATGTGTGGACTATCAATAAAAGTGCCCATATGAAAAAAAAAGTCTGGAAACTTATTGAAGGCACCTCGTAATTGTAAGAATGTTATTTTCCGCAAGGTGGTGTAGTGGATAAAGTACTTGGTAAAATTTGGTTGTAAGTTACACTCTTCTGGAGGTTGAAGGTTCAATCCTTAGTGTGGGCAATACTCAGAATTTTCACGGTAGATGCTCGACTGAGCTCCTAATTATGATTCCCCTCTGTAAAATTTTCACAAAAATTAATCTGGAAACTTATTGAAAGCACCTCGTTGTTGCCCGTTGAAACATTGTTGGGGTAAGTATCCCTTGAGGAAGCCCCATGTTTCTTTGCGAAGCTTCTGGAACTGATCTGCACTTCAATCTTGAAATCTAAGACTTCTTTTTTTTTTCTTTTTTTTTTTACAAAGGCATCATCACTTATAAAGGCCAAGAGGCCACTCGAGGATAAGGATTAAAGAGTGAACAGTAGACAATTGGACAATAAAGTAATCGTTAGTAATGGAAATTCAATAAATTTGTTAACTTGTATGGAACGGCTCATCAAAGACTTGTTTACGTTAGACTTGAAGACAACCATATTGTAGTCAGCTGGAAAGTAGGAAAATGGAAGACAATTCCATAGGCGTGCAGTTCTAAGAAAGAAGCTTTGTTCATGGAATCTACATTTAGGTTTAGACACAGATAAAGAGTGGGGGAAATTATTGATAGTGTTTTCTGCTAGACGATAGACGAGTGTTTCTTGTGAAAGTTTGGCGAGGGGGGACCATAGATTGAAGCTCAGTCGAGAACTTGCCATGAAAATAACGATAAAGCAGAGACAAACTCGCAACATCTCTTCTGTGAGAAAAAGGTTGCAGGGAAGAGAAAAGGACATCTCCTATGAGGCTACAAAGTCTATTTTGAACTCTATCAAGGCAGGATAAGTCCTTTTGAACAGCTCCTGCCCAGATGTGGCAACAGTACTCCATCCTTATATCAAATCTGTTACCAAAGTCGCTGGGAAAATGGTTGGATCATTCTTCCGCTTCAGAAGGTATCTCACACCTGACACAATTCCTCTACTTGTATAAGAGTCAAAGACATCTCAAGATTGAATACTGTTATCACATCTGGGGAGATGCCGCTCAGACTACCCTTTCTGTCCTTGACAAAGTACAAAACCAAGTTCGAAATCTAGTGGGGGATATCCTCTTCCCTACAGTCCCTTTCTTACAGAAGATCTTCCTAAGATTCCAGTTTCTTTTTCTGTCCTACATAAGACCTTGGTATTTCTGATCCTGAAGCATGCAGTGCGATGAAGAAAAAAGGTGGATGTTTACTTTTAATACATCTAAAATCAAGTTTCTCTCCTTTCACTACCAATGCTCTAATCCTTACTTTGCCTCAGTTGAAATGAATAGCTCTCTCCTTGAGGAGGCCCCCTTATTTTGATGAACTATTGGGACTGATCTTCACTTCCGACTTAAAATGGAAGACTTACATCAAATCTGTTACCAAGATTGCTGAAAAAAATGGTTGGATCATTCTACCGCTCCAGAAGATATCTCACTTCTGACGCAATCCTCTGCTTGTATATAAGTCAAAGCATCATTTCCTGTCTTGATAAAAAAAACAACTTCGAAATCTTATAAAGGGGAAGGGGGATGTTCTGTTCCCTACAGTTCCTTTCTTACAGAAGAAATGTTGCTCGTCTTTATCTGCTCTACCGTTATTTTCATGGCAGGTGCTCGACTGAGCTTCAATCTATGGTTCCAATCAATGTAAGATATTCACAACAAACACTCATCTAGTTACAACCACTGTCAATAATTTCCCTTTCCGCCTTTGTGTACCTAAATCTAAACAGAATTCCCATGAGCAAACTTCTTTTCCTAGAAGTGTCCGTCTGTGAAACACAACACCACGGTGCTGCTTCCCAGCTGACGACAACATAGTTTTCAAGTCCAATATAAACAAATTCTTAAACGAACTAAATTCTTACCATTTTAATTATTTGGATTATTCAGACTACTGTTCTCATCTTGAGTGTTATTTTCCGCAAGGAATGTGGCGTAGTGGATAAAGTACTTGGTAAAATTTGGTTGTAAGTTACACTCTTCTGGAGGCTAAAGGTTTACTCTTCAGTGTGGGCAATACTCAACATTTTCGACTGAGCTTCTAACTATGGTTACCCTTTGTAAAAATTTCACAAAAACTAATCTAACTACAACAACTATTAATAATATCTCACTGTGTAGTTAAAGCTAAATGGAGCTTCCATGAGCAGAGTTTCTTTCCTAGAATTACCCCTCTGTAGAACATGATACTGCAGGATTGCTTCCCAACTGACTATAACATGTTTGGATCTTTCTACCGCTCCAGTCAAATCAAACATGAATTAAAGAACAAAGTATATTTATATATAAACAATTTTGCACAAATGTAAAATATATTTTGAAAGACCAGATTTGTTGAGAAGTTTTAGAGTTCATGAATAGAAAATAGATAAATTTGTTTCAATGACCCGTTGTGTGTGTGTGTGTGTGTGTGTGTGTGTGTGTGTGTGTGTGTGTGTGTGTCTGTGTGTCTGTGTCTGTGTGTGTGTGTCTGTGTGTCTCTCTTTTTTTTTCATTTTTCTTAAACTTTTTCTACTAGGGGATGGGACATCCAACCAGATGTCTGACATTTACCCCTATTTTAGTGAGTCCAACCAAGAGATCTTTTCAGGATTCTAGCCGTCCCTTTCAGTGCAATCGTTTGTATTTCACTTGCACTTGGTTCACCGGGTATGCTTGCTATGTACTTTTTAAAGTTTTTTTTCATAAGCCCAGTTGCTCCTATGATGACTGGTATAATTGAAACGTCTTTTAATTTCCAATTTCGTTTCATATCATACATAAGTCCTTGATACTTTGTTATCTTTTCCCTCTCAACTCTGTTAAGCCCTGTATCATTGGGTACACTGCTGTGTGTGTCTGTGCGTGTATTAGAAAGTTTACTTTTTGGATGGCATGAGGGACGTGCAGAAAGGGGTGCTAAGGATGTCCAAGCACCTACCCCTTTAACTCCTATTTTAAAAGTGTTCTTTTCAGAGGAATGTATTATATGCTATATTGCTATATTTTTCCCGACCCCCCCCCCTCGCCCCTCACTTGAACACCTGCCCTGAAAAAGTTCTCTTCACGTCACTGGCTGGCATCCATTCATTGGAAATCGAGCATTAGACTTAAAGGGATTCCAGTCTTGAAAAGTCCTGTTGAGAAAGAATACTGTTTTATAGACTTGTAGAATTTCACACTGGATTGCTACATATGTGAGTATAGGTGTTATTTTTTGAGGTTTAGAAATATTTTCATTATTGAAAATTATTTGATTTAACACTTTCATGTTAAATAATTTTTAGCTTTAGGATTAAGGAGGAAAGCAAAATGTAAGGATAATGTAGCACAGTCGCATCAGCATTTTGTGGTGTGAGCATGATGTCACAGGCTCAAATGCACAATAAGGATTCAGATCAGAAGGAAAAGAGGAGAAGAAAGAGAAGAAAAATGAAAAGATGCGATTGGGACAAGTTACACTCGACGAGCAGGGGAGTCTAATCTTTCCTACTAACCCTTTCAAGAGTCAAACTTTGTGAAAATTGTCGTCATGCCAGAGAAATTTACAGCATAAGTTTGTCTGGTTCTGTGTAATGGGAGCTAATTGTTTCTAGTGCCATGTATTGACATCTGCCGATGTGGTGATCAGTAAGAGAAAACAACAATATCACATAAGTTTATTTGGTGCCATTGAAGACGAGGCCTTTTTCACCAAAAAAAAGGGTCCAAAATTATTGAAAAAAAAAGTATATAAAGATTTCCACTGGAGAGAATTCAGCCACAAAGAAAAGAAGCGACAACGAATCAAGCCAAGAAGAAAGAAAACTTAGAGAAACAAAAATTATCTTTATATTTATCTTTACTATTATATAAAAGTAACTGTATGTGTGTGTGTGTGTGTGTGTGTGTGTGTGTGTGTGTGTGTGTGAGAGAGAGAGAGTTCCCTATGGACTCGGAAACGGCTAGGCTGATTTTTTTTACAAATTTCACACCAAGATTCTTGATGTGTCTAGGAGTGTTCTTACGTAGGTTTTGTATCAGAATGCATCTGATAAGTATCGAAAGTCGATAATACAAAAAAGTCTCATTAAATAATCATTAAAAATCGATAATACAAAAAAGTCTCGTTAAATAATCATTAAAAATCGATAATACAAAAAAGTCTCGTTAAATAATCATTAAAAATCGATAATACAAAAAAGTCTCGTTAAATAATCATTAAAAATCGATAATACAAAAAAGTCTCGTTAAATAATCATTAAAAATCGATAATACAAAAAAGTCTCGTTAAATAATCATTAAAAATCGATATTACAAAAAAGTCTCGTTAAAGAATGAAAGTCCAATTTAGTACAAAATTGAACACTTTCATACAACCTAAGATCACAAGTGTATTTAAAAAGTTTTATCACTGCACAAGCAGAAAATCCCAGCTTATAAAATCAACTGTAGATTCTTTTATAAGACGGGCACTTTCAAAATGCATGTTTCTTTTTAGACAACAATTGAACAATGATACTTGACATTTGTACGTCTAACTTTAATTAAAGTGATTATGTAAAAATAAGGGCACCTTCAAAATTAATGTTTCTGCTTAGCACAATTGGACCATAATACTTGACTTGCATTTTAAACTTTAAGTGAAGCTATTATTTGCAAATAATTTTATAAAATCAACAGTAAACTCTGGACAGTGCAATGTAGAATACAATGTATTGTGAACTAAGCCACTGCGGGGAGGTATGTGAAGCCCCCTCCAGGTACACTGCGGGGGGAGGGGACACTAACTTGAGCAGGCAATCAATCGATTGGATCAAGAAAATGGTCGATTTCATTGATGACAAAAAAATATGGGAGAATGGAACATTTTTTAATCCTCATTCAATCCAAGACAACGTTGGGTCTCCCTGCTAGTATATATATAATTACATCTATATGTGAGTATGTATCTGACGTTCTTTTCTTTCCTGCTTGGTGTATTGAGATCCAACTGACGTGGCGATCAGTTAGAGAAACCAACAGCATTACAGAAAGAGTGTAAGCAATGGTAGCCATTTGTATTTTAGCCTTCGTAGGAATCAATCTGCGATTAAATCAACACAATTTCAACAAGTAATAGTCAGTTTCATTATGTAATTTTGTGGGGATTTTTTTTTTTTTAAGATTTGCAAAACTATACATTTTTGGAAAGGTTATTGTGTAAGGAATCAGAAAATCAATGTTTGCATTTCCCGGATGTGCATATGGCGGCCATATTGGGATTTACAAAATGGCGTACATAAAATGTACGTTTTGTAATATCTCGGCCTTTAAATAAGCTGGAACACTCATTTTAACTGCTAAACTTACATTTTCAGTGTCAAGGAATCCCATGATTCAAGTTACCATTCCATCTTTTGTAACCTCCCATTGAAATACATAAATTATGATGGTAAAATTGTACCATAATGCGCGACGATGTTTTGTAGACAGCAGTCGCTGCAGTGAAATAGAGAGAGGAGAAGTAGGAGGTAGCAGGACTGGTGACGTCACACGGAGATAGCAGCAGAGCAGCAGAAGACATAGAGTGGAGGAGAAAAGATGTGACGACATGAACAGCGGGAAACGACAGCAGACAATAAATTTCCGCTAGCCGGTGAAAACTCTGTGAAAATTAGTTATGTAGAAGGGAAAGCCCGGACAGGAAATAAAAGTCTCTCTCTCAAAAAAAAAAAAAAAGTGAGTTCAAATATTTGTTTTATTTGTTTGGCACTTCGACGGGGTCGACAGACAAGAGAAAGAAAGGAATGAGAACGCCCCTCCATAACATTACTAAATTACGCATGAATAACGCCAAACATTGATTTATTATGAACTATTCAAAGAAAAATAGCTATGCAAATTAGACATGCAAAGAGTTGTATTTTGGTTTAGCGTCTTTACTTTATTGTATTTATTTGCTTCCCCACCAAAGCAAATTAGGCACAAGGCCGTTTTTAATGTGGGGTAAAAACCAGCTCCCCTAAAAGTAGGCAAAAAGGGGGCACTCTGGTTATCAAAAATAACAATTGTCCCAGTATAGAGGGTTTTCCCTCCATTGACTGGTGCAAATTACCTGAAGTGCAGCATCTGCAGAACAGATACTGCACTTTGATCCCGGCCCGAAGGCCAAGAACAACAGAAAAAAGGCAAGTACTTTATACATATACAGCATTTCAAAATACCATGTTGTGTTATTGGTTTAAATAGCGGTAAACCATTTGGATGCAAATATAGATGTGATGAATGAAAACGAAACTTTCACATATATTCATACTAGCGGGACCTGTGGAAATTCCACAGGGGAATCATTCATATGTAATACATTGATGTTGGCATTCTGTAGCTGTTCAGTGTAAATTGAGACGCTCTGATATTATTGTAGCTTTTTGTTAAAATTGCAAAAGTATTTATCTAAGCTAGCACGAACGCCCGGCAAAGCCCGGCCGTAAAGTATGCTTTAATATGATATTTTTATTCTTGCAGATTTCGTATATATTATTATAGAGTTAATATTCTATCGATTTTTATATATTATAAAGTTGCGATGTCATATATATATATATATATATATATATATATATATATATATATATATATATATATATATATATATATATATACGGGCTGGAGCAATATTTAAATATAACAATAAAATGCAAACACAGAGGTATGGGTGGACATTTATGGATAGCAAATGCTTATCACAGGCAGACAAATCTTCTGTAGTAGAGGTATGTTCATGGATCCCAGATTGGGTTCAAATTTCATTTTTTATAAAAAAAAGTTTTGAAACAAATAAAACAACAATTATTTTCTGTGTGACAGGCGACACAAAAATCGAACACAATAAGATTTGCAAGAGATAACAAAACAAACACTTTCAAATCATATAAAACTAAATTTATTAATGATAAGGGAAAGAAAGATTTAACAAAAACAAATATATTCAAAGCTAATGGGATTGGGGAATATTTTAACATACTAACTGAAAGAGAATCCTATAACAGATAGACCAAAGGTAAACGGCAGCAACCTGTCCACACGAAAAAAAGCCCGATCTCCAGCTCGACAGAGAAAGAAAGTAAAGTCTGTTTTTTTTTTTTTTTTTTTTTTTTTTTTTCACTTACAATTCAAGTCTTTTCTTTTAAACATGCCCGTCGGCATCCGTTTTGGGTTATCCAAAATAGTTTGATCGAGGGATTAATTCAGATATCTTTTTTTCCGTCTTTGCCAACTTCGGAAATGTGACATCGCTTTGGTTGTCCAGAACACGTTTTTCGCGGTCAAACTTTTTTTCACAACTCCTCGCACGAGGGAATTATTATATTTCCTTTTTTTTTTTTTTTTCTTCGTCCCTCAATTCTAAAAATAGAATTGACGACATCATGTTCTGATTCCTTATTCTGCTTCTTGGCACGGTGCGGTCACTACGTGTGTTGACTGGAGACGACCTGTCGCTTGCCTTCTTATTCGAGGAGGTGGGAAGTGTTTGATGCTGACGTTGGTCGAACGTTTTTCAACACCCTTGTTCTCTGTTTCTCTTCTCTCTCCCTCTCTCTTCCTTTCTCTCTCTCTCTCTCTCTCTCTCTCTCTCTCTCAGATCGCGGTGTAGTAACTCTTCCGCCGTCACATGTCACTCTCTCCGTCTCCGGCAAAGGAAAGAGAATCTCTCCAGACTGATTTTAATATTAGGTTTTGGGTGGATTCTCGTTCAGTCAGAGCATGCCAATCAAATATCTACTATATATTACTAATAGAATAATAAAACAATACTTGATGTCGAGGTGGCTGTTTGTGACAATATATATATATATATATATATATATATATATATATATATATATATATATATATATATATATCACTTGCGTTCCTCCAGCCACAATCGAAACCGAAACCAAAACTTGGTAAAATTATTTATGACAGGAAATGGAAGTACATAACAATTAAACGACCCGGATGTAAGCATGACACAGGAAATAACACACACGCTATCGTATTAATATATAGATACTAGCAGGGAGACCCGACGTTGTCTTGGATTGGATGAGAATCAACAAACGTTTCACACTTCCAATGCTTATATTGTCATCGAAATCGGTTAAATCGCCCATTTTTTAATCTGTTCTAGTCAGGGATCCCCACCACAGTCCACCAGGAGGAAGCTTTACATGCTTCTCTGCAGTGACTTAGTCCACAATATATTGTAGTCTGCATTGCACTGCAGAGAACCTATTATTGATTTTATAAAATTATTTTATATGAAATCTTAAAATCCAAAAGTCAAGTATCATTACGTAAAGTATTCTGAAATAGTATGGTTAATGGCCCCCGTTCTGTCTCGAGAGGCGGTGGATACATCCTGTGAGAGTGCCTGTGCGTATAATTGAGAAGCAAGAGTTACGCAATTCGGGTTTGTATTACTGTACGCAGGGATACGAAAAAGTTGTCAAAAAACAAATATATAACAAATGTTATCAAATGCAAGATAAGTAACTTTTCTATCTAACTGGATAATTTTCTAGTGTTTTTATTTAATTTAACATATTTATTCAGCTCGAAAAACATACAGTGTTTACCGATGTATTGGAAAATTTAAAATGGCGCCCGACTCTCTCTTTGACACGGTAAGTTTGGGAAAAGGAGTTAAGAATAAAAATCTAAGCAAAATACTGTTAGAAAATCGTGACATAGGCCGACACATATTCGGTGGGTTTTTAATTCACAAGTTAACCTCTCCTGGGTCAGCAGTCAGCACTCAAGACCACTTCAAAAAATGCCGAGAAAAGCAAAGAGCACATAGAGAGCTTGATATTCCTAAATGGTAACCCATTTTAGTACTGACCAGTCTCAACGATGCTTAACTTTGTTGATCTAACACAGTGGTTCTCACCCTTTTTTACTCATGGACCCCTTTTCCCTTCTTTTTATCTTGGTGGACCCCTTCATAACTATTGGTCATAAGACAATCTTCTATTTTTCACTCATATAAATTTTGAGGTTTTAATAATCAAAGAAATACTATATAATTAAGCTTTATTTTTAAATGAAAACTAATTTAATGCAAATAAAGTATTCTACAACAACTATGATAATAATGATAAGTTTTGTTATGTTTTGCCCGTGGACCCCCAGAAATATTCCATGGACCCCTAGGGTCCATGTGGACCCCGGTTGAGAACCCCTGATCTAACAGGAAGCGGAGTGTCAACGTGATTGTCCCGTGTATAGTGCAGTCAGTGCGACATTTCGTAGGAGTGTTCCAAAGCTAATATTAACCTGTTTTTATTTTTATTTATTTTTTATCGAGATTCCAACGAAGATAAAAATAAATCTCAAGTTATTCTAAAAACAGATTACAAATAAAGAAGAAAAAGAAGAAGAAGAAGAAGAAGAAGAAGAAGAAGAAGAACTGGTTGTTTTATTTCATGCTGTATTTGTGTGGCCTTGCGTATTTCACGCGCTATGAAAGCAACATCAAACGAATGCAAACCGTTATGCACAAAAGAAGAAGAGAAAAAAATGACTTCACACACATATTACATTATTCATTACATATATAAAAAAAAAATGAAATAAATAAAAATGGTTACATATTTATTGAATTTAATGACTTTCACGGTTAATAGAAATTTATACAACAGAAATGAGTATTTTATTTTATTTTTTTTATAGAATCCTTTCTGTCTATAAACCGGTTAGGATTAGGGTTAGGGTTAAGATTAGGGTTAGTTATTAAGTGATTGTAGGAAAATTTTAACATTGTAGGTTGTAGCAACCAAACTACTTATTTACGACGGTTTTCAAAGTTAAATTGAGTCTTAGTGGACTTTAAAAAAATAAATTAATAAAAATAAAAGATTGGAGACAGGGATGATTCTTAAAACTACCCAGAAATGTATACAGAAAAAGAAAAGAGTAAAATGATAAAAAAGAATAAGTCGGTCGTGACACTACTTACCTTCACCTGACAATGTAAGGATGCGCCAAAGTCATATCTCGGCCTTATTCCCGTACTTATGTCATGGAAAAGTTAATAACTCAAAACTATCTCTCTCTCTCTCTCTCTCTCTCTCTCTCTCTCTCTCTCTCTATATATATATATATATATATATATATATATATATATATATATATATATATATATATATATATATATATATATATATATATGAGATAAGTCGGCTGGAAAAAGTTTGAAATTGGAGCCTAAAACGGTTCCCTAATATCAGGTTTGAAACTGACGGTATCGATGGCTTATCTTATCTAAACTTCTGAAAATAAAAAATATAAGTAAATATTATGCTCTTATTTTGAACAATTTTTTCCTTATAATAGTGTATTCTGCTGGAATTTTCCCTCCCAATCTATATATATATATATATATATATATATATATATATATATATATATATATATATATATATATATATATATATATATAATATATATATATATATTGGGGGGAAATATTATATATATATATATCATTGAACATTTCAATAGTCAAGTCGCTGCCTGATGATATCTGTTGTTTGAT
>NC_136514.1:28769114-28829114 GCF_053919585.1 Euprymna scolopes | reverse complement strand
ATTCTTTTTTTTTTTTTTTTTTTTTTTTTTTGCTATGAATTGATGGAAAATTGAACCCTATGCTTCCGGTCTATTAGTGAACAACATTATACCAAATGGACTGGTCAAGTTGAATAGAAATGTAAGTAATTTGCTAGTGTATGCTATAAAAGACGCAAATCGGCCTTTATTCTGTTCTGAACCTCTGTCAAAATGTATCTTAAAAATAAATAAAATTACATTAAATGGATTACTGACTTTAGTAATCCTAACTACCATCTCTCTCTCTCTCTCTCTCTCTCTCTCTCTCTCTCTCTCTCTCTCTCTCTCTCTCAATATATATATATATATATATATATATATATATATATATATATATATATATATATATATATATATATATATATATCCTGTTAAGTAATCTACTCAATTTATTTTTTTCTGATAATTTATCTACTTCATGTAATTTTTCTGGTAATTAATCCATTCAACTTAGTTTTTGTGGTAATTTATCTACTTAATGCATTTTTTTCTGGTAATTTATTTATTCAAATTGTTTATCTACTTAATGCAATTTTTATGCTAAGTTATCTATCGAATTTCATCGGGGGGGAGGGGTAATTAACCTATTTAATTTATTTTTTCTGGTAATTTATCTATTCAATGTATTTTTTTGATAATTTATCTATTCAAAGTATTTTCTGGTAATTTATCTACTTAATGCAATTCTTCGGGTAATTTATCTACTTTATGTAATTCTTCTGGTAATTTATCTACTTAATGAAATTCTTCTGGTAATTTATCTACTTTATGTAATATCACTGGTACTTTTTCTGTTAATTAATCTTTTCAGTTTTTTAATTTGAATCAAATTTCAGTAGAGGTTCGAAATAGAGGCCACAACGTTTTTACACCTTTAAACTAAGAATTGACCTAAGATGTATATAGGCTGGATTGTATGTTTCCAAAGAACTTTAGACCTGTTCTGTTACAACAGACACACGTACACATGCGACTAATTGATGAACGAAGCAAAAATCATGATCCATAAAAATATCTTTTGTGTGTTCCGGCTTGGCTTTATGCAGTTCAGTAATTTTAGAGAGAGAGAGAAAGAAAGGAGGGGGAAGGAGAGAGAGAGAGAGAGAGAGAGAGAGAGAGAGAGAGAGAGTGTGTGTGTGTGTGTGTGTGTGTGTGTGTGTGTGTGTGTACGCGCGCCTATTTTTCATTTCCTCCCCACGAGGGTGGAGTTGCATATTAGGTCAGTTTTTAATGTACTCTCCCCACCCCATGTACACACAAAATGGCATTCTTGATTGAGAAAAAAACAAAAAAACATTTTTTTTCTTTTTACAAATAATCTACGAAAACTTTTCTTCCTCTGATCAAGGACAGTCCAGGTACTGTTTTTTGCAAAAAAAAAAAAATAAAAAAATAATGTGTGCCGTGGTGGTGGCGGTGGTTTGAAGGAGGCAGTAATGAGGAGGCTCAATAATCATCTGCTGTCTATCTGACCCTAACCCAGACGCATCTTGAGTCAGGGACACTACACTTTGATCCCAGCCAAAACACTATCTGTATCTGTGTGAGAGTTACAGAAATGTGTTTGGGCCAAGGGGGAAAGTGTATAATGGATCCACATTCTTTGTGTGTGTGTGTGTGTGTGTGTGTGTGTGTGTGTGTGTGTGTGTGTGTGTGTGTGTGTGTGTGTGTGTGTGTGTGTTTGTGCGCGCGCGAGCGAGAGTGGGTGGATGGGAAGGGGGGGGTGAGAAATCGTGTCAATCTATTCGTATTTAATTTATTTCAAACCTACAAACATATGTCAACAATTACTATTGCCAACGTACGTTACTTTTAAAGAAATAAAGCTTGGAAATTAGTCAACAGCAATTTATTTTGCTTCGCCTTCTTACTTGCTTGTGACCTATTTTCGTTTAAAAAAAGTTAATGCTTAAGTTATAAGCTTTTAAAGTTCTCATAAATACCTATTCTGAGTAAAGTCGACATATTTGTGTGCCAATTAGTAATATAAAGAAACTAATTCACTAACTTACCGACTTTATTTTCTTCCAAATAATTTATGTCGGTAAAAAAAAACCATTATTATTTTGTTTTGTTTTTTATTTTATTTATTTATTTATTTATCATTTATTTTATTTTTATTTATTTATTTTATTTATTTTTATTTTTTTTTTTTTTGTAGCAACCGCTACATACAGCCGGAACAAATCTTCGGCAGGGGCATTTTCGTAGCAATCACCGTTTTCAACGCCCCCAAGTATCAGAATGCGTAAGCACACAACGTTGCGATTTGCCCACTCGCACACATGTAAAAAAAAAAGGAGCTATGTTACGTTTCTTCGTGTAGGGACACAGCAAACTGGCTGAAACATTCGAGAACATCTCTCTCTATATAAGAATTTAACCGCCAAAATTCAAACGGTTCATGGACGCCGTTACACGTGGATTGCCTTTCATCTATGCATACATCGACGATTTATTAGTGACAAGCTCATCGAGAGAGGAACATATCCAACATCTCAATGAATTATTTCACAGACTGTCGGAATACCACGTGATTATTAACCTTAACAAATGTGAGTTTAGTGTTTTGTCATTATCTTTTCTTGGTCATATTATTGACAAGGGATGTGGAGGATGAAGAAAAGAGAGTTGAAAGGGATATGGATGATGAATAAAAATCAAGGTAATACCAATAATCGTAAGAGCACTAGGAATAATCCCCCAAAAAAAACTTTAAAAAAAAATAGGAGAAATTGGAATCAGAGGGAAGGCTGAGAAAATATTATACAATGGATAGTAATAATGAAAACAGCTCAAATATTAAAGAAAGCCCCCAAATGCAGAGACTTACTCACATGAACTACAATCGCTAACTGGTCGTATAGAAACTGCAACAAAAGTAAAACAAAAAAATAGAGGAACACCACATGGAACCAAGAAAACTGAAACTATAAAATTGTAATTAACTACCCCCCCCCCCCAAAAAAAATAGTAGTATCAGCAATGATTGGCACCACAGCAAATAGTTGAGGAGGATGGAGAGACTGAGGAGAAAAAGCACTAACCAGATCTCCACTGGACGAGTATGAAGGGATGGAACCTTGGGTAGGCTTATTGTCACCCAAATTCCAGTGAAAACCAATGGTCATTGCCAGCGAGAAGTCAATGGCAAGCGGCTGTTGCGATGATGCAAATGCATTTGCAAAGGTTACCTACCAACAGAGGTGGTGAGTACTGGAAATATGAGAAGGCTTGTTGTCACCCGCACTTCAGGGAACACCACTGGTTCTTGTCAGTGAGCAATCTCTGATGATAACCTGTATGAGAACTCCTAGTGAGTATTATTATTATTATAATTATTATTATTATTATTATTATTATTATGAAGAATTATTATAATAAAGATGAAGAACGTTGAGATAAACATTCGTGACGTGAAGGCTGGCATACAAAGGATAAAAAAGTGGAAGGCACCTGGTCCAGATGGAGTGATGGTCTTCTGGTTCACCCAGTTCCAATGCCTTTATTCACCTATAGCTGCTGCCCTGCAAAGGGTCATAGAGTCGGGAGATGTCCCTGATTGGCTTGTTAAGGGAAGGACAACACTAATTTGGAAAGATCCTGCAAAGGGAACAGATGCCAGCAATTACAGACCAATTACATGTCTACCACTAATGTGGAAACTGTTAACAGGAATCTTTGCGGAAAAAATTTATGGACATCTTGTGAGTAATGGTGTTTTCCCTGATGAACAGAAAGGGTATCGGAAAGGCTCAAGGGGTACCAAGGAGCAATTACTGATTGATAAGGCAGTAATGCAGGATGCAAAGAGGAAGAAGAGGAATCTCAGTGCAGCATGGATCAATTACAGAAAGGCTTACGACATGGTTCCTCATTCAATGATAAGTGAAACACTATCGATGATGAAGGTTGCCGAGAATGTGGTAGGGCTTTTGGAGACAAGTATGGCTCAATGGAAAACGGTGCTGACAGCAAACAGAGAGGTGATGGGGCAGGTTGGCATTAAACGTGGAATATTCCAAGGAGATTCGTTATCTCCACTTCTTTTTGTAATGATAATGATGCCACTGAGCATCCTCTTGAAGAGAGAGAAACTGGGGTATAACTTTGGATCTGGTGGAAGACACCTCAACCATCTTCTGTTTATGGATGATTTGAAAATATTCGGTAAAAATGAAAAGGAAATGAAGAGCCTAGTAGAACTTGTGGGGACATACTCAGAAGATATTGGGATGGAGTTTGGGATTGGTAAATGTGCGGTGCTGGTGATGAAAAGGTGAGTAAAGGTTCATTCGAATGAAATAGTGCTGCCAAATGGAGAAATTATGAAAGAAATAGAAGATACAGGGTATAAGTATTTGGGAGTGCTGGATGGTGTAGGCATCATGAACAGAGAAATGAAGGAAAAAGTCAGGAAGGAGTATCTTAGAAGAGTGAAACTAATTGCGAAGTCGAAATTGTATGGAGGAAACCTTATGAAAGCGGTGAATGGATGGGCAGTCAATGGTTTCGTTCCTGAAAAAAATTACTTTCTCTACCTCTAAACCTAAGTCCGAGTGGCAAATCCTCCTTCCCCAAATTTAGGGATAGTGTTAGGATCAAGCTTGTGACAATAGCTCTGAATTTTGAGTTGATACAAGATTTTTGAAGTTATTGTTAAATTGTGATTTCCTTTGCTCCATCATATTAAATTTTGAAACAGAATTTTATTTGGTCTGTAAGATTTAAGATTAAAATAGCTTTTTGATCTGTTTAAGATTTGAAAAAAAAATTCTTTATCATTTGGTTTTAGCTGGGGGATGGAGCATCCTACCAGATGCCGACATTCACCTGCTATCTCATACAGTCTAACTGAGGAATCGTCTTAAGATTCTAACCGCCCCTTTAAATGTATCTTTCTTTCACTTGGTTCACCGGGTATATTTGCCAAGTAGTTTTTGAAATTCTTTTCCATGAGTCCAATTGCTCCTATAATTACTGGAATAATGGAGACCTTCCTAAGATTCCAGTTTCTTTTCATGTCGTACACAAGATCTCGGTATTTCGTTACACTTTCCCTCTCAGCTTTGTTTAAGCCAGCGCCACTAAGGTTGCTTCTTTCTTCTTGTTGTTCGATATCACTATGTCAGGTTTTATAGCTCCATTTTCTAAGTACGCAGTTGTAAGAATTGCATAGCAATAGTAGATGGTGCATGACTTATTTCCAACTGTTATTTCTGATATATGCTTCAAGGACTTACTGCTACATTCGATATTAAACTTTTCATAGATGGTCCAGTGAAAACATTTACACATTGCATTGTATAGTAGCGATCTCCCAGCAAAACTTTATAGCAGCATGTTAGGAGGATAACACTCTACTTCTGTATGGCAAAAACTGAACTTTTTTCTTTTTTTTTTTTTTTTACAAAGGATTCACCACTTATCAAGGCGCGGAGGCCACTCGAGGATAAGGGTTAATGAGTGTGAGGTAGTCAGTGAGAAAATGTAGTAATCGTTAGTAGTGGAAATTTGGTAAATTGGATTACTTAAAGGGATGGCTCATCAAGAATTTGTTTATGTTGGACTTTAGGACAACCATATTTTATAGTCAGTAGGAAAGCAGGAAAACGGAACAAAGTTCCATAACCGTACACTTCTAAGAAAAAAGCCTTGTTCATGGAATCTACATTTAGGTTTAGGCACAGATAAAGAGTGGGGGGAAATTATTGATAATGGTTTCAGCTAGACGAGTGTTTTTCGTGAAAGTCAGGTCGATAGGGGGGGGGGGCATATATTGGAGCTGGTTGTCGTTGCTGAGATCACGCATCTTCTTAAAAGAATTGGTCATCAATCCTTGATCATAAATGGATTAAATTTGAAATAGAATGTTTGTCGGCATGTCACATTTATTTTTGAAAAGGGCATTGTTAGTCTTTCACACTTAAATTTGAAATCTTTTCTTCGGTCCGTCATGTTTTTAAGTAGTTTGAAATATAATTTTCTTTGCTAAATGCGTAGATTTAATTGATGCATCTTATGGTTTTTTTTTTTGTTTTGTTTGTTTTGTCATCATCATCATCATCATCATCATCATCATCATCATTGGTTACATCGCAGAAACCCCACTTAAAGAAGGAGCTCTTCCCTTCCCCTCCTCGCCCACAAGAAAGGAAACAACTAGAAAGTAATAATAATTAAAAAAAAATATTGTATGAGAAATAGAAGATTGTTGATCTACTTGTATTTGTATAACTTATTTGTTTGGTGACAGCAGAAGGAAAAAGGGAAAAACAAATAATACCTCGCCATCTGGTGGGAAACAGAAGGAAGCGGGGTGGAGTGGGGTGGGGGGAGATAAAAGAAAAAAGATAAGGAAAAGTGTGTGTGTGTGTGTGTGTGTGTGTGTGTGTGTCTCTCTCTCTCTCTCTCTCTCTCTCTCTCTCTCTCTCTCTCTCTCTCTCTCTCTCTCTCTCTGTTTCTGTGTATGTGTATGTGTGTTTGGTGTATGTTTCCGTGTGTGACAGACAGAAAGAGACAGACAGACAGACAGAATCAATGTAGAATCTTCTATCATATAAATCTCACCTGTCTGTTTAAATGTATGTATGTATGTATGTATGTATGTATGTATGTATGTATGTATGTATGTATCTCTAAAACTTTCGACAGAGGCGACTGATTTTCACGAGATCGATATCATTTTGAAGCCCGGCATCTTGGATGACAAATATCGAAACATTGGCCCAAAACATTAATTCCTTCACCCTCAACTGGACAGTTTTCTACAAGGATGGGTAGATTTTTGTGAGCCATTTTTGCAAGTCAGGCACCTAGGCTAGTTAAAAATAAAGCAGAATAGTGAAGAAAGAGAATATATATATATATATATATATATATATATATATATATATATATATATATATATATATATATATATAAAATTTAACCAACTTTTTTGGATTTTACAGTTATTGGATATTTTACCCTTCACCAGACTATCCATTCACATGAAATCACCTTTTTCTTCCCCATGTTCCCTCTCCTTCACTATTTTTACCAAGTTAGATCTATGACTTGTAGTTTCATCAAATACTTTTGTAAGAAAAATCCGATCCCGCATTTTGCTAAATCCTCCCCTCCGATGAGAAGGAAAGTATTTCTTCGAAACTCCGCAGATTAAGGACTATCCACTTATTTTGTGCTTCCTTTTTAAAATTAAATGTTTTTAACTCTTTTTCAAAGTGTTTTTTAACATGTTTTACTTGTTCTTATATATATATATATATATATATATATATATATATATATATAGTAAGTTATAAAATATATATGGCGATTAAGCTACACTGAATATTCCGTGTTTCATCCACTAGAGTGGATGAAACGTGGAATATTCAGTGTAGCTTAATCGCCATATATATTTTATAACGTACTAACTAGCTCTACCTACGTATTGAGCACTTTTGAAGTAAATACGCATAAATTTATACTCTCTTATATTAATTTTATGTGAGTAAATTAAGTAATTATATATATATATATAATTACTTAATTTACTCACATAAAATTAATATATATATATATATATATATATATATATATATATATATATATATATATATATAGGGAGAAAGAGAGAGAGAGAGATCTGATATATAAAATCTTCTTTCTGATTTTCAAAGTCAGACCGAAATAGCATTTAAGCTAACAAATCAAACTTGTTTCTGACAAGCCAATTTTCATTTGTTATTGTTTCTACCATGTCATAGACAATTTTATAAAATTGATAGAATTTATTTTAAAAATCTGGTCAAGATTACTGGTAATATGAAAGCTTTACAATAATTGCTTTAAATGATCCATGAACAATGTTTCTGACAAAAGGGAAAGAACTGCTGTTTTCTTAGTCGGAATCTATCCAGCCGATACTTATCGTTGGCTGGTTTTTGACTTTGAATAGTATTTTTTGTCTTTTTAGTTCTTTACAACAAGTGGCTTCAGGCTTTGTCTGAAGCAGTTTCCATAAAAAAAAATTTGATAACCAGGTGTAGTGTTACCCTCCCCTCCGCTCCGTATCTAGTGTTTATGTGACGTCACTGAATTAGGCCGTTATTTTATCTCAGAGCGTCATAATGTAGAGTTATTGTGTAGAAAGGTGTTTCTTTGCTGATGAAGAACAGTGGTGTTGCATCATCTATGCTGGTCAGTTCTGAACTCCTCATTGAGATTAAGTTTGGAAACTTGGAGATCAAAGTGGTCAGCAAATCTGGCATCAACCTAGAGAAGGAAGCATTCTCAGTATTAGTATAAAATGTCGACTCTACTCTTTTTGTAGAAAATGGAAATGTATATGTTACAATATTTTTTATTTATAGTAGGGTATGATCACTGAAAGTTGGAAGGGTCTACTTACAGACACTGGCGATAGGAACTGACCAATCAAATAGATCCACGTTCTGTTAGCAACCAATCAGAAACCAGAATTGCTCCATAAAAATGTTGAATCTTTTAGCATTCCCGCGCATAATTTTTCGTGTCCACACGAGAAAGAACTTTGCTCTTTGCTTGCAAAATTTTAAAGTCCGAGACTTATACAGAATAGCGACTCACCGTAAACTCTTCATCTGCAGGACAGAATAGCTACCCATCGAAAACTCTTCTGAAATTAAACATAGCTTTCAATTCAGGAATACACATTATTGGACAAAGAACTTAGCTGTACATCTCTACATTAACTTCATATTTCGGATCAATGACAAGCGCTCCAAGTTAACCTGGGTTTATTTTGTTAACTTTAGTGAATAATTGTTATGCGACAGAAGGCTTATTCTGAAACTTGGAGACTCTATCTTGAATCTTCATCACATTCAAAACTGATTTGAATTTGTAGTGCAATTCAAACGCGATTCCAACAAACACCAAAAAGCAAATGGCTTGAATTGCTACCCTTTTTCTTTCTCTGCTTCGTTGGGATTTGCTTTCTTTTTCACTTCCAAAAGCAAGTAAGTTTTCACAGGAACGTGTTGACTCCAAACATTTTTAACCAATGAAAATCATTTAAACCCCAAAGTGTAAAAATATTAAACAGATATGAACTTAGAAAATCTTATAAAACAAACAACAGCTAGAAAGAGGCTCCATTGGAAGGAAGTCTTTCAGTTAAAAAAAAAAAAAAATGCGTCTAATTATATTGAAACAAAAATCCAGCAAGACAATCCAATGCTGCCCGGCTTCCCTAACTCATTCTTCCTCTGTTCCCCACACTTCTCACTTCTGTTAAGGATGCCATCATGCAACCCCTTCCTCTTATCATTCATATATCTAACATGGCTTATCCATCCATTCACCTGGTGCTGCCAGATCCAGCTGTCGGAAGATACCAGATTCCTAACCTAAAATGCATCAGACATTGATATTGGGATATTGGGGGGGGGGGGGTTCAATTGTAAAACTCAACCATGTTCTGTAAAGTCAAAAACAAAAACAACAATTTTCTTCTACAAAACAATCAAACCAAACATTATGGATAAATATTTGAAGATATAAAGAACTTGAAGTATAAAAACGTTTTCTTTCCAAAATTACATTAAATAACCCCAGAACAGTTGATATGCCGTAAAACAAAACCACCAAACCAAACATCATGAATAAATACCTGAAACTATAAAAAAAAAACTTGAAGCATAAAACCTTTTTCCAAAATTACTGGATTTGGCATTAAATAATCCAGAATATGTTGATATGCCATAAAACAAAACAAAAATCCAGCAAGACAATCCAATGCTGCCTGGCATCCGTCCATTTGTAGCAGTAATGAATAAAATAAAGAATTATTTTCTTTCGTGAATCAATGTTCCTGTTGGACAATTTGGCCACACACTGACCAATCAGCTTACAGAGCGCATTGATTCCATCTGTCCCTTGAGGAACTTCTTTAGACCCTTTGTGAATCACAGTCGGTTGGCAGAAAGAACCCAGGAAGCATCAAAGAAAGGCGTCACTTCTCTTTCTCGCCTGCCGAGTATTCACAATCTTCACCAAAGGTAACTGTAGGCCTATCTGCGACAGCTCAATGAACAGTCCATTTCCTTCACTTGGACACCGTCCAACTTTCTGCCACTGAAATCAATATTTGGTCAATTATTACGACGTGCCCCAGCATATTATAAGCACCCCAACTTCCCCATGTTAAGAACGGCTTTCGGAATAAACACCTCCTCCCAACCTCGAAAGCCGTTCTTAACACGGGGATGTTAGGGGAGTGTTTATTACGAAAACCATTCTTAACATGGGGAGGTTGGGGTGTTTATAATACACTGGGGCATGTTGTAAAAATAGACCCAAAATTTCTGCTGTTGTTTTCCAAAAGTTTTTATTTTTTCTTCTTCCATGTTATGTTTTCATTTTAAGGGCCATTCCAAAAGTAAAGCCTCCTTTTTTTTTTTTTTTAACAAAACGTTGAAGAGGTACCATTAAAACGAGCGACCTTTTGTGCTCTAGAACTTATTTTTTCTGCATTGTCACCAACATTCTCAATGCACTTTTTGCCAGCGATAAATGATGGCTACGCATGGGCGTCTAGACAGCGCTTTGTCATACGAGTGTTGTTCCAAAAATAAAACTTCCTATATCTTTTTAACCCAAAAAGTTGAAGAGATATGAAGACGGGAGTGGTACTATTAAAACAAGCGACCTCTTGAGCTCCAGAATTTCTTCTTCTACATAATCACCATTATTCTTAATGCGCTTTTGTCAGAAATTCAATGAAGTATCTTTGCTTCTGATGCACGTCCATAACAGGAGTTGCTTTCTTAGAGTCTTACACCATCAATATCTGCAACAGAGAGATGAAACTTTCGTCATGAATGCATAAGTTCAATCATCATAACAATGCAATTTGCAATCCCCTCTGATCCAGTCGGGCAGAATTAAAAAAAATAATAGACTTTACTTTTGGAACGCCTCTTGTATATAGGAATACATCTCGCATCTCTAAACATTTAACTCGTCACTTATTCGGCTGGCCTTATCTCTTTTGTCACAACATTAGATTCGAAAATGTGTCAAAAAATAGCAAATAAATGTTACCAAAGGCAAGATAAGTTACTCTTCTATCTAGCTAGTTAAGATTTTGGTCTTTTTACTGACTTTGAAATGTTTATTCAGTTCGAAAAACAAGTAGTGTCGAGCATTACATGAGCACAAGAAAAATGGCTGCATCGTATTTTTTACATCTTTGAAGTCTCGACGATGAGTTCAAAATTATACAAAATACCCATATTACTTGGATTCTCCGGACTATTGTTCTCATCTTGAGTGTTATTTTCACAACGTTTCAGTCGATGTAACCTCCGACCTTCTTCACCTGTATCTTGTCGAACTTGGTAATGTTTCTGTCGAACTGGACAGAATTACGAACAGAAACCTTTATTTACTTCACGAGGGTAGCATGCTCTTATTCCATCAGCTATGAACGGATAGAGTTCCCAAGTAATTCACAATTGTATTTTTCGGTCACCCACATTGAGAACTGAGCTCTCAATCTTCAAGAGAATATCACTTTTACAATTGATTTTTCCAAATACTCTAACTACTGCACTATGGGTTTTTCTGAAGAATCTAAATAATGCAAATAACCAAACCTCATCTCAAAAATTCAGAAATGTAATATAAAATAATGTAAGAAAGCTAACCAATTAATGTCACTGTAACAGGGCAATCAAGGTTGGATTAGTTGATTAGTTAATTGACCAAAAACGTTGTGAGACGACAACAACTATGGAGGGCAGTAATTACTGAAAGATACAGTTGAGAGATTCAGCATTCCTATCTCGTTGCGATTAATCACCTGACAAAGGCCAGAGGAATATTTGTCCGAAACATTGTGAAACAACAACTATAAAGATGAGGATAACAGTCCGCAAATAAATAAGTTAAATATATCTTTAGCAGTTTGTTTTGTTTTCTTTTATTTTTTAACTCTGTAAACCAGTCTAGCAGCTGGAGATATTTGAAATACACTTCCTATCTGGCTTATCCAATAAGAAGCCAGCTCTCAGTCACATGACTGAGTTTATAAAACGTTAAACCAGCAACACACTCTATTTTTTGTCTTTCCAGATCTTGGACGGACAAAAACTCCACATGGAAAAGCCATGTCGCCCTCAACTTCTCTCTTGAGAGAAGTCTTACACAAGAACTTACCCAGCCCGGGTTTTGACTATGATATGAAAACAAAGAAGCCAACATGGTTATCTCCACATGCGGTATGCTCTCAAACTTTTGCTCCTACTATTAACTTTTAGGAGACAACTAATCGATTATGGCAACGAACCATAACTTCAAACACATTCATGAATTCTTCTCTCTTTCAACGGGCTTGTATAATCAATAACATCTCTACACAGAAACTCTTTTAATGACTTAACCCATTTCCTTAATCTTACTAACGAAGATGACCAATAAAGTTGTTTTTGAATGTTAGAATGACACTTCTCGTTGACATTTTATTTTTTACGCCAGGCCTGTGCGATATATCTTTTGTTTGTTTCTTCTTTCAGATTTTAACAACAACAAAAAAAAATTGTAAAATTTCAGGGTGCTAGTGCACTTATTGATCTGTGCTGCTTTTTAAATAGTATTTTCAAGTTTAATTAAAGTTTTATGATATCTGCTTTTATTAAATTGTAAGGTTAAAGTACAGAATAGGTACAAAAGCCAAGTACGTCCAAGGATGGAATACTGCTGCCATATCTGGGCAGGAGCTGCTAAAAACAGCCTATCCTGCCTTGACAGAGTACAAAATAGACTTTGTGGCTTAGTGGGGGATGCCCTTTTCTCTACCCTGCAACCTCTCTCCCACAGAAGAGATGTTGCGAGTCTATCTTTGTTTTATCGTTATTTCCATGGCAGGTGCTCGTCTGAACTCCAATCTCTGTTCCCCCCTCGCCAATCTTTCACGAAAAACACCCGTCTAGTTGAATCCACTGTGAAAAATTTCCCCCACTCTTTATCTGTACCTAAATCAAAACGTGGATTCCATGAACAAAGCTTCTTTCTTAGAAGTGCACGCCTGTGGAACTCTGTTCCGTCTGCTTGCTTCCCACCTGACTACAACTTGGATGTTTTCAAGTCCAACGTTAACAAATTCCTAATGAACTTCCCCCTTAAGTAAACACTTCATCAAATCTCCACACTAATGTAATGTACTTGCAATAACCCTTATCCCTGAGTGGCTTCCGGGCTTTGATAAGTGGTGACCACTGTGTAAAAAAAAAAACAAAAACAAAAAAAAACCTTCCCTTCCCCATCTTAAGAATGGCTTTCTAAATAATAACATTATTTCAGCACGGATCAATAAGTGCACTAGTACCAATTTCGGTTTCCATTATTTTCCATTCATACTGTTTCCAAATTATTTCCCCACAAAATTATTTCCCCACAACGGTGTACAAACAAGTGTAAACTGGTTTGGGCTGCGAGAACAGAGTGTGTGATATATCTTTTGTTTCTTTCTTCTTTCGGATTTTAACAACAAAAAAAAAGTACAATTGAAGATATTGCAGCAGTTACCATAACAGACTATTTTATTGTGGATTAATGCCGCCTTGCTGACTGATTCGGTCACACACTGACCAATCAGCTACCAGAGCGCATTAATCCTATGTGTCCCTTAATGGACTATTTACTCTTGCCTGGAACAATCTAGCAGCGAGCAAGGAGGAGCCCCAACCACCAAAGAACACGGACCTCTCTCCTCTCGCTCTCTGTCCACTGAATCCTCCCCAGGCTGCGACTGAAGACTTCCACTGAACAGCCTGGGGTCACTTCAAGTTTTCTGCTTCCAGATGGTAGAACACCCGAGAACTTTCTGTTTCTTTTTCTTTTCTTTTCTTTCACCTTGGACGCAGTTCTTCTTAATGCGAAATAAACCTTTTTGTTGTTTTGTTATAAAAAAAAATTGTTGTTTAATTATTCTGTGCCTTTGATATTTATTAATCTTTTATTAGGGGTTTTGTGCACTCACGCATAAAACTACCTATAACGTTGCCAGGGTTGCCGCAAATAAGGTAAGCTTCCTTTATTAGAAACCTACTCACAAGACAATATTCTGTGATGTGATTCTATATGTTATCACAGGTGGCCATTTTTTACGCGCAAGCGCGCGAGTATGGCTATCCATGATAATATAGAGTTACATGGCTTCATATTAGGAAACTACTTGTTTTTTGCCTAATTTTAAATTTTCGCCAATAGTACACTGCGACAAGGCAGTTTGGTACGTGAATGCACATTTAACAGCCTTTTTTATGTTCGTGACGAAGGCTGGGCTGTGAAATGGAAAATAGTCCCAGAGTTAAGGGGTTAATACCATACAAACGGTAAATTTGCGACGGAAACGGTTACCATATTCTTTTAAAGCACACCAACACACCGAAAACTACAAAAAACTATTTTTTTTCTATACGAATGTGAGACGAGCTTTAAAGTAAAATAATACCGATTTTTCTTTATTTAAAAAAAACAAACTTTTAGCCAATAAGCAGTCGAAAAAATGCCCCCTCTCTCAGGTAGGCAGAAAGTGGGTGCTCATTTTAAGTTAAATTATCATGGAAAAGTGATCACCCACTTTTCGAAAAAGTAATTTCTTCATATCATGAAAACTTTTTTTTTTTTCTTGCGACGGAAACGGTTTGCAGATTCGTTTTTAGCACACCGAAATTTACAAAAAAAAAAAATTTTGTCATATGCGTGCGTGAGACGGCCCTTAATGTAAAATTTTACCAAAAAAAGTTATATATTCCAAAAAGGTTCAGTTTCTTTTTTAATTTTTATGTTGTACGTTTTCATATATATACAAAAATATGGTAAATACGAAGAGTAGTTTCCAAGATATGAAGAAATGTTAGTTTTAAATAAGTGGAGGATCACTTTTCTATATTAATTTAACGTAAAACGAACACCCCCTTTGTGGCCACGATTTTTTTCGGGGGGGGGGGGCTTTCTTTCCACCCTCGGAAAATCCTTTAAAAATTACCACCAACTTTTAAAATTCCAGGAAACAAGTAGTTTCCAAGATATGAAGAAATGCACTGCCTTTATGGTCTTTTTTTTTTTTTTTTTTTTTTTGGGTGGGGGGACTGCCGGTTTGTTTTTCGTTTTTTTTTTTTTTTTTTTGGAGGGGGATATTCAATTATAGAACTTGTATAGTTTTTTAACAGGTGCTTATGCAGTTTAATTAACTGTTTTGAGCAGAAGAACTGTTTAATATTTTACAAAAATTCTGTTTACATTAGAATTTTTGTAAAATATTAAACAGCTCTTCTGCTCGGTTAATGTCGGCGCGTTACTTATGTTAAAGCGGTTAATTAAACTGCATAAGCACCTGTTAAAAAACTATACAAGTTCTATAATTGAATATCCCTCTCCAAAAAAAGAATGAAAAACAAACCGACAGCCCCCCCCCCAAAAAAAGGTGACCATAAAGTAAGTGCATTTCTTCATATCTTGGAAACTACTTATTTCTTGGAATTTTAAACGTTAATGGTAATTTTAAAGGATTTTTCGAGAGTGGAAAGAAAGTACCCCCCCCCCCCCGCCGCCCCGAAAAAAAAATCATTTTACGCTAAATTAATATAGAAAAGTGATCCCCCACTTTTTTTAAAAGCTAGCATTTCTTCCTATATTGGAAACTAGTCGTTTGCCGTAATTTTAAACGTTATTTTCGTTTTCAGCGACCCCAAAAACCTATAAGAGTTGTAATTTTAAAGGAATTTTCGAGGGTGGAGTAAGTACTAGAGTAATTCTTCATATTTACCAAAAATATTTTTTTTTGTAATTTATTTCGGAACTGGTCCACCCAGAACTGTAATTATTTTATAAAAACTAAAATAAAAATCAATAAATGGTCAGATAATGTTTTATTTTTTCATTGTTAATTTAGTCATTAAATTAACAACTAAATAAATTTTTAGCGCGTAAAGCGAAACTTTAATTATTTGAATTGTTTCTCCTTGAAATTCTTCAAAAATGAATATAAAAAAAAATGTCCCCCAAACCTAAAATGCACAAGTGCCAAAAAAGTGTTATTTAATAATGCTGAAATTTCACTCTAAATAAATTTAGAAGCTGAAATAGGGATTAACCAGACTTTCTTTGATTTAAACTTTAAGTGTTCAGATTTTTCAGAACGAGGCTCGTCTGCGGGACCTACTTATCTAAGCTGCACCTTTTTTTGAATTTTGCGCGTTTTTTAAATTTTTTTTTTACCTCAAGTTCTGATTAAAGATTTACGTTTTTAAGCAACTTAAAAATAAAATAATTTAAAAAAAATACTTCCACATCACTAACCCTATGTCTAATTGGCAACTATTCTTTCGATTTGCTTGAAGTTTTTTGTTTTTTTTTGTTTTTTGTTTTTTTTTAACAGCGTTGAAACTCGGACAAGAAAATATCATAAATTAAAATCATATATAATGACGTATCCAATACAGAATATTGCCGAAGAAGAAATTATTTTTTATACGACATATATTTTGCAAAAATCAGAAAGCAAATTAATAATTTGCATTGCAAAATAAAATCCACAAAAAGTTAGACAATATAAAATGGTGAATTAATTTTTTTTTTCTTTTCGCTATTTGCATACCAAAATAAAGTTAATCGATAAAATTTAGTCGTCATTTTGGGAGCGAAAACCGCTTCTATTAATAACATAATCATTTAAGAGTTGTCTCCCTTTCCTTTTCTCTTCTGCATAAAAAATAGATTTTCATAATTAACCGACTTTTATATTTACAAAAAAAAATACACAGATTATCTCCCTTGCTTCACTCTTTGCTTTGCATTTTTAAATTTTATTTATATCCAGATAGCCCCTTTTTCGGGAGCTGGATGTTCCCTACATTAAAAACTGACTCTTTCCTCGTGAGGAGGCGAGTAAATAGGAACAAGTATCGTTTTAGAACAACTCATTATGAAAATTAGGTTCTTTTTCGTTATAATAGCGAAATTCGAAATATAAAAGTAAAACTATACTTGTCTACTTAATTATCCATGCCCCAGTAATGAAAAACATTCAACAATTACGAAAAAACAATAAGGTGGAAAATTGAAAACCGTTTTCGAAGATAATTTAGCGGAAAAACTAAGTTTTGCTAAATTGGCCAAAGATTTTGTTTTCAGAAAATACTTACCTCCCTTTTGTTACGATTCGAATTATTCGGTTAATATTTTTTTTTTTTGTTGTTTATTTATTTAGGTAGATAGCCTACCATTTCGATTTTCGCAATTATAACGAAAAATAACCGAAAATTCTAATATTAACAATGACCAAAATACGTCCTAAGTTTTAAATAATCTAATCGTCTTGTAAATAATGAACGCTCAGAGAGTTTCGGTTCTTACAGAGTCAGTTCTGAGTATTGACGAAGAGTATCCCACCTGAATCCCATAAATGACCGAATTTACGATGTAAAAGTCGTAAAAAAGATTTGGTTTGGGGGTATGCTGAAAACGAATATCGCATTTAAATTTGCCACGAACAAGTAGTTTTCCGGATATTAAGAAATTGAATTCCTTATTATTACCGGTGGCCATTTTTGTACGCGCAATCGCGCATATTTTTGTATTTGCTGCCATTTTAAATACGATATTCGTTTTCAGCATACCCGAAAACCTTTAAAAGTAGTAAATTTAAAGATGATTGTAAAGGTGGAAAGTAAGTAAAAATTTACAAAAAAAAAAAAAAAAAAAAAAATGAATAAACAGACGACATGCGATTATTTAGAGTCATGTTTAAATATTTTTTAACCCTTAAAAGAAGTTGAAAAAAATAGCATCACTTGAAGAACGTGCACCATTTCTCATAAAAGCCTGTGTGGGTTGACCATTATTTGGGCAGCGAATACGATGTGATTTTGAATATTTGGTCAGAGTTTCGATTTATTTGTAGGGAAAAGTATCCCGATGCCAGATTGTCTTGACAAATCCTTGTACGAGGAGGAGACCTTAGACCTTTGAGGATAGTCTGGTAGGCATTCAAGTTTTCCCCAGTAGGCATTCAAATACATAGAATAAGAAAATAATGATAATTCCAAGTAGTCTCTGAAACGAATATATATATATATGTATGTGTGTGTGTGTGTGTGTGTGTGTGTGTGTGTGTGTGTGTGTGTATGCATGTATGTATGTATGTATGTGTGCGTGTGTTACACCGGTTCCCGTTTGATCACCAAAGTTAAGCAACATTGAGCCTGGTCCGTACTAAAATGGTTGACCATTTGGAAATTCCAGGTATACTCTTTGCTTATCTTGTCATTACCAGTCGTCCTGGACTTCTCCTTGCCACTGGACTCCAGCAATGCCGATTCGGGAGATGTGTGGTTGGTGATTGCGCAACCCTTGCCTCAGAAATTCACGCCCAACTACTCTTACACGATGTATCCATTATCTTTCTAGACTGGAACGAAGGTATCGTGTGTTACAAAAGATCAGAACAATAATTTGCAACGTTCTTAATAAACTAGGTATTTCAGCAATATATTAAAATGTAAAAAAAAAAAAAAGAAATTAATTTTTTTTTATAGGTTTTATCCATTTCATTAAACAAAAATAAAATCCAATAAAGAATATTTCAGTGAAGGATGTATTAAAAAAAAAAGGGTGTTTAAACATTTAAATAATTATTTTTATTGGTATTTTTAAGATCTTAAATAAAAAAAAAAAAAAAAGGTTTAAACATTTAAATGATTATTTTTATTGGTATTTTTAAGATCTTAAATAATTAAAAAAAAAGTTTAAACAGTTAAATGATTATTTTTATTGGTATTTTTAAGATCTTAAATAATTTAAAAAAAAAGGTTTAAACATTTAAATAATTATTTTTATTAGTATTTTTAAGATCTTACATAATTAAAAAAAAAGGTTTAAACATTTAAATAATTATTTTATTGTTTTTTTAAGATCTAAAATAATTTTTTAAAAAGGTTTAGATATTTAAATAATTATTTTTATTGATATTTTTAAGATCTTAAATAATTAAAAAAAAAGGTGTAAACATTTAAATAATTATTTTATTGTTTTTTTTAAGATCTAAAATAATTTTTTAAAAAGGTTTAGATATTTAAATAATTATTTTTATTGATATTTTTAAGATCTAAAATAATTTTTAAAAAGGTTTAAACATTTAAATAATTATTTTATTGGTATTTTAAGATCTTAAATAATTTAAAAAAAAAAAAGGTTTAAACATTTAAATGATTATTTTTATTGTTTTTTTTTAAGATCTAAAATAATTTTTTAAAAGGTTTAAATATTTAAATAATTATTTTTATTGATATTTTTAAGATCTAAAATAATTTTTAAAAAGGTTTAAACATTTAAATAATTATTTTTATTGATATTTTAAGATCTTAAATAATTAAAAAAGGTTTAAACATTTAAATAATTATTTTTATTGATATTTTTAAGATCTAAAATAATTTTTAAAAAGGTTTAAACATTTAAATAATTATTTTTATTGATATTTTTAAGATCCTAAATAATTAAAAAAGGTTTAAACATTTAAATGATTATTTTTATTGGTATTTTTAAGATCTTAAATAATTAAAAAAAAGTTTAAACATTTAAATGATTATTTTTATTGGTATTTTTAAGATCTTAAATAATTAAAAAAAAAAAAGGTTTAAACATTTAAATGATTATTTTTATTGGTATTTTTAATATCTAAAATATTTAAAAAAAAAAAAGGAGATTTGTTTATTTAATTTATTCAAGCCATTTACTGTTTTATAGAAATACAGCATGAATAAATTAAAAAAAACACAATTGCACTAACAGTTTTCTTTTATTACTTGACTGCATATTGCAAATCCTATTTTTAACACATCTTCTAAAGCAAAAATCATTATATACATGATTATATTTGAAATTATTTACAACCAGCCAAACAAAACCGGGTGAATACTGCTATAGTATTCAAATAAATGCACATTACTCTTTATTATAGAGTGTAGGATTCAATTTAAAAAAAAAACAGCATATTTACTATATATTAACTACTACATTACAGAATTATATATTAAAAAATACCAATTCTTTAATCCACATAAGTTTAAAGAGATTTGAAACACCTATTATTTGATAAAGAGGTTTTACCTTGAAATATATTATAGAACACGGTCACACACTAGATCACTGTGTAGAAGTTGTAACTAGACAAGTATGATTTACTATTAAAATAAAAATCACTTTGTCTTTGACCTCCTTCTCAACTCAAAAACTTAACTATTTATTTTGAATTCTTGTTTTGTTTTTGTTTTTTAATTAATATTTAATTAGCAGGACTATCTGGCATTGCCCATGACAAAAGTGTAACATTTCTATTAAAGCTTCTAACTCCTTACCTATCTTTATCCATCACTCTATCTTTCTTTCTTTCCCACTTTCCATTTCTCCTCTTCCTCTTCCCTACCCTCCTTCTCCTCTGCGCAGCCCATTCCTCTCTTGCTGGACATGCATATATACAGACATATGCATGTGCAGTAATCAATGGGATAGTATTGTTGTAATAGTTAGTATTGGAAATTTGATAAAGTGTCTTACTTAAAGGGGCGATTCATCAGGAATTTGTTTATGTTGGACTTGAAGACATCCAAGTTGTAGTCAGGTGGGAAACAGTTAATTCTGTAAGTAATGTTGTCTATAGTAACAACACAAAGCTGGATACTCCACCAGACCAGATGAATTTTTGTCCTAGAATCCAGTAAAATTAAAAGACCACAACAACGATATGCTATAATACAGGACCACCTGGAATATGAATACTTCCCCCCTAACAAGTAAATCCTGACCAAGTATTCAAAATAAGAGAATATTCGAAGCTTAAATAAGATCCCTTTTGAATTGAAAGCCTGGTTTAATTTTAGAAGAGTTTCCGATGGGTAACTAACCTGCATAAGTCCTAAGATGAAAAATAGAGTTTTCAGTGGATAGTTAATCTGTATAAGTCTTGAACTGTAAAAGTCTGCAGACAAAGAACAGTAAAATCAAAAGACAACAACAACGATATGCTATAACACAGTTAACTAGTCAATTGGGGGAGGAAAATTAATGTTCCTTAATTCTTTACAAACTCAACGTTTGCAAGGTAAAGGAGAACTGTAGTTGAAGACACGGATATCTATGTATCTCATATAGAGCTCAAGTGTTTAGCTCAGGAAAGAGACCGCTTGCTTTCTGAGAACTTCAACTGAAGTAAAAAGAAACAAGAGAAACAGACTTATCTATATAAGTTATATTTATCTATATATAAAAATGAGAATGTGTGTGTGTGAATTTTTAATCTACAGGCTTGAAATTTGGCATAAAGAGTATTCAGACACGTGGAAAACTTTAATCGGTTTTCATCTGGAAAAGGGGCTGCTGAGGGGTCAAAATCGAAAAATTGGAACGGATATTTATCTGTTTGTCAACTGTTTTACGAATGCACATGCGTGAATGGTTCAAATGACAGATTCCTTATATTAAGATAAGTAGGTTTGAAAACATTTTAGAAAGATCGTGTCAAGCTGGCCTAATGTTTTTGGTTTTGATCTTAGCTCGAGTATTTTTTTTTTTTTTTTTACACTTACAAAAAGTGAATTGTTTACAAAATAAAAGCAGGGAATAAATCAGACAATTAAATATCAGGTTGACAAGAAAATTCTTGCGGGTTTTAATTTTTAATTCAGATGAACATATCTTGGTTCAAGCAAAAATTTATTGATCGAAATAAACACCATCAGAATGAACACACCTTTGCCAATGCAAAAAAAGTGTATTTATGCCACTAACGGAAAAATCTTGCGTTCTTGTGACGATGAAGTCACTGAAGGTGTTTTTTATATCGCTTAGGTTTTTGAAACATTTTTTTACGCAGAAAGTTGCCGAGATGCTTGAAAAGGTGGTAGTTGGTAGGTGAGAAGTCTGGAGAGTACGGGGGGAGAGGCAGAGTTTCGTAGCCCAATTCGATCAACTTCTGCAGGGTTGGTTTAGCAACATGCGGTTAGGCATTGTCATGGAGGAGAATTAGGCCTCTTCTGTTAACTAATGCTGGGTGTTGTTGTCGAAGTTTCTGATGCATTTCATCCATTTGTTGACAGTAGTTCTCTGCCGTAATGGTTTCGCTGGCATTAAAAAACTGTAATGGATGAGACCGGTCGCAGACCATCTAACAGTCAGACCTTCTTTTGATGCAACTCTGGCTTTGGGAAATGTCATTAACCTTCGTCGGCATCTAATCCCTGAGCTGAGCATTGCCGGTTGTCATAAAGAACCCACTTTTCATCCTAAGTCACAACCCGATTGAGAAACAGGTCGTTCTTGTTATGCAAAAGAAGGGAAGATGACACTTCATAATGACGTTTCTGTTGGTTGTCGTTGAATTTTTTTTTTTTTTTTTTTTTTTTTTTTTTACATGGGCATCACCAATTATCAAGGCCAAGAGGCCACTCGAGGATAAGGGTTTAAGAGTGTACAGTAGACAATTGGACAATATAGTACTCGTTAGTAAAGGAAATTCAGTAAATTTGTTAACTTATATGGAACGGCTTATCAAAAACTTGTTTACATTAGACTTGAAGACAACCATATTGTAGTCAGCTGGAAAGCAGGAAAACGGAAGACAATCCCATAGGCGCGCAGTTCTAAGAAAGAAGCTTTGTTCATGGAATCTACGTTTAGGTTTAGGCATAGATAAAGAGTGGGGGAAATTATTGATAGTGTTTTCTGCTAGACGAGTGTTTCTTGTGAAAGTTTGGCATAGATTGGAGCTCAGTCGAGCACTTGCCATGAAAATAACAATAAAGCAGAGACAAACTCGCAGCATCTCTTCTGTAAGAAAGAGGTTGCAGGTAAGAGAAAAGGACATCCCCTACGAGGCTACGAAGTCTATTTTGAACTCTATCAAGGCAGGATAAGTCCTTTCTAGCAGCTCCTGCCCAGATGTGGCAACAGTACTCCATCCTCGAAGGTACCTGGCTCTTATATAGATAGAGAATTGCATCAGCAGTGAGATATCTACTGGATCGATAGAAGGCTCCCACCATTTTTCCAGCGGCCCTGGCAAGGCATCCATTTATCAAGTTTTTTTTGTCTTTTCAATCTTTCTCAAGTGGTTGGAAATCGTTGTATACATTGCATCTAGCTCAGAAGCAAGTTCTCGAACAGTTGTCCGTTGATTGGCTTCCACTCAGGCTCTTGATTGATTGTTGTCAACATCCGATGGCCGACCACTATGCTCCTCATCTTCAAGACTCTTGTTGCTGCCACAAAATTTCTTGAACCATCATTGTGCGGTACATTCAGCAGTGGTTCCTGGGCTAAATACTTTGTTGATATTCCGAACTGTTTCAGCAGCTTTTTTGACCTAGCTTGAATTGAAATATGAAAATTGTGCGAATTTGCTTTTTTTCCGTCTTGTATTTAACGTTCTGAAAACAAAGACATAATTGTTTTAAAACGATTGAAATTTAAACGATTAGACAGAGTGAAAAACGCTCTTTAAAATAATATACAAAGTAAAGGCATTATAACGAAAACTTGAAAATACATAAAAAAAAAACATCATATAAAAATTCCGCAAGAACTTTCTTCTCAACCTAATACATGTGCCAGCAACGTCCACCCTAAAGAGACTGAACCAGCTCTTCACATAGAGGGAAGTTTCATGGGAATATTAAATTCACCAGCATGTATATCCCTATTAAGGAAGATGACGACATTAAGTTTTTGCAGTTTTTGCAGGGAAGTGTCAATATTTTCCCAAATGGTCACCCATCTGATACTGATCAGGCTCAATGTTGCTTAACTTCGGTGATCTGACAAGAACTGGTGTGTTAATGTGATTATGCTGTAATTCCATAATAATATCTTTAGAAAAAACTGAGACTAGCAACGTCTTATGGGAAACAAACTTTAATGTATTCAGCTTTTGTATATTAATAGATGGTTCCACTAAATCTGTGTGATTAGCAATAAAAATGTTATTTCAAAGTGAGCCGTGATCCAGCTGACTGATGGACAAAGTCTCTTATAAAAATGTAAGGACGCATGAAAATAAGTTTAAAAAAAAAAAAAAAAAAACGAGAAACGAAAATATTATTTCATGTTATTTGATCTTGAATCAAATTATATTCTCCAGATGCCAACACCCAACAATTTTGAATGATTCATCAGAAAAGGTACAAAAAAGGAAAAAAAGAAGGAAAAGGAAGAAAGAAAAAGGGGAAAGAAGACAAAAGAAGAGGTAAAAAGAAATAAGAGAAAAGGGAAAATCAAGGAAAAAAAAGTTTAAAAAAAGGAAAAAACAAGAAAAAAGAGGGCAAACGGAAAAAAAAACAAGGAAAAAAGAGAAAACAAGAAATAATGAAAAAAGAAGAAAATGGGGAAAAAAATAAAAAATAAAGAGAAATAACAGTGAAAAAGAGAAAAGGGAAAAACAAGAAAAAAAGAAAAAGAAGGAAGAAGAAAAACATTAAAATTAGAAAAATCGTCTGAATTGTTGACATGTTTTCATTTTCATAAAAGATTAATTCAGATTTTTTTTTTTTTTGCATATTAATTTTTATGTAACAAGAAAGACTAGCAAATTACGAGGTCAGCGGTTTTTTTTTTTTTTTTTTTTTTTTTGCTGTCCCTTGCAATAATCTATTGCCGACGCTACTTACCTCCTAACCCACCAACCGAGCAGAAGTGACAACTTAGATAACCCTACCTCTCTCAAAGATTTTTTTTAATGGACAAATTGAAGGGCTACGAAGATGGGAGTGGTGCCATTAAAACGAGCGATCTTTTGTGTCCCAGCTCAATGCACTTTTCCCAGAACTTCAATGACACATCTCTGCTTCTGACGCACATCCACGACAGGGGGTTGCTTTCTTAGAGTCTTACACCGTCAATATCTGCAACAGAGATGAGGTTTTTAATGATTGTCAACTGAAAGAGGAGGAATATTATGGGAGTATTAACATTAATCAATTGTATGAACTGTGTTTGATTGCTTATGTGTCCTTGTTAGTGTTCATCTGAGATATGGTTTGGTTCAGTCCTAGAAGGTCCACTTCCCCAGGCTTTACTTTCATTTTATTTATTTATCTTTTGAAAAAGGATTGATTTATTGCTAATTGCTTGAGGTACCCCTACCAGGGACTGCTGATAAGGCAGTTCAGACAGATTTTGTAGGCTGAAGTTCCTTTTATTAAACATGCTGGCTTTTCAAAAACCCATCTGACCCAGTGTGTAATCTCTGTGCTAGGCAGTAAATAATCGGCCTAGGGCAAAAAATTTGCTAACATTAGATTCGAAGGCAACCAAGTTGTACAAGGGGCGTTCCCAAAGTAATTCCTCCTATTTTTTATTCCACCTGAATGTGTCACAGGGGACTGCAAATGGCATTGTTCTGATGATTGAACTTATGTATTTATGATCTGAAACTTTCATCTCTGTTGCAGATATTAACGGTGTAAGACTCTAAAAAAGTAACCCCTGTCAAGGACGTGCATCAGAAGCAGAGATACATCATTGAATTCCTGGTAAAAGTGCAATGAGAATACTGGTGACTATGTAGAAAAATAAATTCTGGAACAAAAAAGGTCACTCGTTTTAATGGTATCACTCCCGGCTCCATAGCTCTTCCACTTTTGTAGTTAAAAGAAAAACAAAAAAAAAGGTGGCTTTACATTTGGGACGACCCTCGTAAATTAGAAGGAAATCAGTTCCACTGTAATGTGTTCTACTGGTGGAAATCCCTTGCAAAGAAACTCTGCCCCAAGAAAATTCCGCCTTAGGCCATATACATGGGGGGAGACAGGAGAGACTTTTTATATTGTGGTATTAAGATTAGTTCTTGCTATGAATGTCTTACTAGGAGAGACCTGAGATTGGAGTTCATCTAAGAATTTCATAGAAATAGCAGCAGAGTTGAGCGAAACTAGCAACATCTTTTCAGTGGGAAAAGGATTGTCAGGAAGAGACCATCTCATCAAACTTTTTTGGAGTCAATTTTGTACTCTGCTAAGTCAGGTAAGAGTGTGCAGTGCGACTACGTAGGAAAATAAATTCTGAAGCACAAAAAGTCGCTTGTTTTAATGGTATTGCTCTCGTCTTTGTAGCTCTTCAATTTTTGGGGTTAAGAGAGAAAAAAAAACGCGTTACTTTTGGAACGACCCTCGTATAACAAAGTGTGCTCCGGGCGCCCATGCACAACCATCGTTTATATCTGTCAATTGAACTTTATTGCTTTTATGATTCATCTAAAGCAGCACTCACAAGTACACCAAGACCTATCATTACAAAAAAAAAAGAAATAATAAAATAAAATGAAATAAATAAATAGAAATACTCCTCTCATATTAAAGAATCCATTTTTTTAATTAAATGGCTTGTATTAAAGTAATATATTGCCTGTTGTAGTATGTTACATTCTTTAAAAAAAAAAAAAAAATGGCTGATACTGTTGTAGTTTGCCTCTCTGTAACGATTTATCCGTTTATCGCTCACGTATGTATAATCATGTTTGGTGTCACTTCTAAGAAAATGCGTGCTGCTAAATAAATATATACACACTAACTTGTTTCAACAGAGATGTTTTCATAACAAAACCTTTTTTTTTTTTAATTATTATTTTACCTGCAGTAGTTGTTGGACGAATCCAGCAAGAGTGGTGAAGAAGGTGAGGTTGAGGTTGACGGGCTAACAACGTAACGATCGTGCGTCTTTCTCTATCTGTGTGTGTGGGGGGGGGGGTCTGTGCGCGTGTGTGGGGGGGCGTCTGTGCGCGTGTGCGTGTTTTTGTTTTTTTTTCGTCTAACCGTTTGTTTTTATTGACAAATTCTTTCTTTGTTCCATCAGAGGTCAGTATATGTGAACAAGTCCGGCATGGTATTTTCTTTGTTCTCTACCAACCTGGTATCTGTGTATGTGCACGATCTCCCAGTTCCTTTATCCAACACTACTTGTTACTTTACTCACAACCAATATTTTTGTAGAATTTCTTTCTTTTTTTTTTCTTTTTTTTTTTTTTTTAACTTTATACCACATAACAGGGCCTGGAGGCCAATTTAGGATAAGTGTTAAGTTAGGTAAAAGGAGAGACAACGTGATTAGTTATGGTGGAACTTTGGTAGGATTAGATTGTTTAAGAGGGGGGGGGGCTGAATAGGAATTTATTCACATTATATTTGGAGACAACTGAGAAACAGACACACAATATTGCATTCAACAATTCTAGGAAAGAAACTCTGCTCATAGAATTTCTATTTAGTTTTAGGCACAGGTAAAGAGTGAGAGAAATTATTAGCGGTTGTTGTAGCTAGGCGAGTATTTGCTACGAATGTTTTACAGGGAAGGACCATAGATCGGATTTCAGTCGAGCATCTAGCATAAAAGTAGCAATAGAATAGAGACAGACTCGTAAGGTCTCTTACATGAGAAATGGGAAGTAGGGTGAAAAGATTCATACCCACTAGATTTCGAAGTCTGTTTTGTATCATGTCAAGGGAGGAAAGAGAACTCTTAGGCGCTCCATCTCAGACGTGGCAACAATACTCCACCTTAGTACTTATTTGACTCTTGTACAGGTAGAGGATTGCGTCGAGAGTGAGATACTCTCTGGAGCAGTAGAATGATGCCACTATTTTCCAGTGATTTTGACAATGGATTTGATATAGGTATTCCATTTCAGGTCAGGAGTGAAAGTCAATCCCAGAAGTTTGTCGAAGCCGGGTGCTTCCTCAAGACAATAGCCATTCATTTCAACTGTAGCCAAATAAGAATACGAGCGTTGGTGGTGAAAAGATAGAAGTTTCATTTTAAATACATTAAAGGTAACGAACTAGCCATTTTTTAAAGACGGTTTTGTAGCATGTCAAGGCAGGAAAACGTACTCTTAGGAGCTCCATCTCAGACGTGGCAAAAGTACTCCATCTTAGTAACTATTTGACTCTTGTACAGGTAGAGGAGTGCATCAGGAGTGAGATACTTTCTTGAGCAGTAGAATGATCCAACCATCTTTCCCAGTGATGTTGACAATGGATTTGATGTAAGTCTTCCATTTCAAGTCAGGGGTAAAGGTCAGTCGAAGCAGAGTGTTTCTCCAAGGGACAAATCGGGGATCAGAGCGTTGGTGGTGAAAAGATAGAAGTTTGTTTTGGATGCATTAAAGATAGTTAGCCATTTCTTACCCCACTGCACAACACACTCCATGTGGGAGAAGAGAGGATCAGAAAGATCTTGGTCTTTGTTGGCGTTTGGTAGTATCGTCTGCATAGATGTCGAATAGATGTCGATGAAAGAATGAAGAATATGATTTGGGAGATCGTTGATGAAGATCAGGAAGAGAGTAGTGTGACTACCCAGCATTGCTCAGGACCATATAAAACAAAAAGAAGAAATGTTGCGTTTGTCTATACCCGCTATTCTTATGATATCGAGCACTTTTTGATGACTATAACTTTCTATCCTGAACAAAGCCGAGCACTCTTGGATTACTCTGTACTAATTACCAGATAATATATTCATGATGTAACCAGGCGGTTTTAAATATGAGTTACTTTCCTTGTTTCTAGCATAAATGAGTTACTTCCCTTGTCACGTGTTCCCATAGAAATATGGAGAGGGTTTTTTATGAGAAAGATCGAAAACTCTTTTCTTTTTTTTTTTTAAATAATGTGGTAATATTTAAGTACTTCTGACATGCCAATTAAGTAGATATCATTGCTTTTAATTGTAATTGACACAAAAAAGTCAGTAGATACCATTGTTTTGTTTTTTAAATTGATTATTTCTGAATTTTTTGCTATTATAGTGTAGTTGCATCCTTTTAAATTTTTAAATGATGACATCTTCAATCATTATTTTCATCACTCGTCTCCATTTTCTGAATCTACTTAGTTGCAAGCAACCAAGCTCCTCTAAAGCAAACAACTTTCTCATCGTTCCCTCATTAATTTTGCATCAACCATCCTCCATTCTACCTCTCTTCACCACAAACCTCTCTGTTGCATACTTTCGTTTCCTCCTTTTGTTTTTCTTTCGCTAAAGAATATCTCTAAGATCCACTAATCTTAGTGGAGTCATCTTTCTGCATCCAATGATGTCCGATTCTCTCACCTCTTAAAACCAATCAACCTACCTACCCCCTCCGACTCCTATCCTGCGTCAGTCACCAGCAGATGAGGTCGAAATCACACATCATCGGAATGTATCAAATGCTCTCTGTAAATAGTTGCACCTTTGCAAAATCTCTCTCTCTCTCTCTCTCTCTCTCTCTCTCTCTATATATATATATATATATATATATATATATATATATATATATATATATATATATGTATATATATATATATATATATATATATATAGTGCAAGATTTTGTTGAAAATTCAGACTCATATTTTCTTTTTTATAACCTTCGTTTATTTCCTGGATTTTTTCCATTACAGCTGTACAGCTGTTTCATTAGTGGGAAGGCAATTTTACGATTTATGTGTCCATAAAAATATCCTGTCCCCACCAACTTCTTTAGATGTTTTTCCATTAGATTTTTACAACAAAAGTTATATTTTTAACTTGCTGAACATCGTATTCGGGTAAAAAGACTTCCAAAGCCATGCTTCCTTACTTCCGCCATCTTTTTGTGTTATGTGAAAATAGTTTTCCGTTTTAACCAGTATGTTTCATATTTTTATTTTTTATTTATTATTTATTTTTATTTTAATTCCCCCTTTTTTTCGTATTTGTTTTTTCCAATTATCTTATAATTTTATTTCTACATTTACGTGTGTTTATTCCTTTTTTTCTGCTTCTGATCCCTCTGTTTAAATATAAAATAAAATTATTAATATTATTATTAATTATAACAAAATGAAAATACTTAACATGTATAATAATAATAAATTACTTAATTAAAAGGAAATAACAATAAAAGATTATATAAAATAATATAAAAAGTATTACTTAAGAATTTAAATGTAATATATATATATATATATATATATATATATATATATATATATATATATATATATATATATATGTAGCTCAATTCGTTAGAGGAAAAGAGAGAGTTCAATATCCCACAAAAGAAGACTTATCTGGATAATGCCAAGCTTAACAATTATCATCGGAGCTTATACAATAGAACAACATATCTATATATATATAGGAGATGCAGTGTTTACCTGATATAAGCAATGGTAAACTTCAATCTAATATAAATACCAGTGTTTATATATTGATATTTGCATCTCAACCAAATAAAATTATTAATATTATTATTAATTATAACAAAATAAAAATACTTAACATATTATATAATAAAAATAATAAATTACTTAATTAAAAGGAAATAACAATAAAAGATTATATAAAATAATATAAAAAGTATTACTTAAGAATTTGAATGTAAAACGTTTTTTCTTAGCACCTCTGGAGATTTCCAAAACATGGAACAAAAAACATTCTAAACTGTTTGTTTCCAAACCTTCTCTAGTGATAGGTATAAATAGCGAACGGTCGTTATTTTTAACTCAGTTATAACATGACGTTGGGACGCAATGAGAGGCGACCACCTATTATATCTCCGACCGAAGGAAAACACGAGAAAACTCGAGTCGTTAAAATAACAGATAAACCAAACAAGAGACAGTGAAAAATCTCTTTCATCAACAAACTGGTAAATATAGATTTTTCTGAATTATATTTGACCAAAAAGCATTTATGTCTAAAAGATCAAAAACAAACATTACTAAAAACCATTTACTTCTATAAAAAGGAAAATAACTAGAAAACAGTTATTTCCCTTACATTATCGATTATAAACAGCTTATTAGACATTCGTTTTCTTTACTAATTTTTGGATTTTGTTTTTCTTTTTCTTTGTTAATAAACCAAAGAACAAAATAAGGGAAGTACTGATTTCATTACTAGTAGGCGTTCTTCATTAATGAAAACTTCCTTTTCTTACAAACAAGACATTCACTATTTCTTCATAAACATTCTTTGCTTCCCTATTAACAAGACATTCATTTAACACCACATAGGGTTCTTAACCTTTTTGTCTTCATTCACACTTATGTACTTATTCCTTGTGGTGAAAAGGGAGCAGCTATGCATAAGTCTTCCCTGCCAGTACATAGCCTCTCCATCATGAAGACTCCTACAGTGCCTCCACATTGGCCACACATGGTAACTGGGTGCCTTGCAGCCCTAGGCTAAACTTGTAGGAGATCTTGGAGTAGTAGGGAACCCCAGAGGTAGTGCGCTATGGCCCACCGATGTATGGACATGCCCTGGCACACTAGCAACCCCTATCCCACTGTCTTGTGGGTGCCCTTGGTTGAGCGAAGACTAGGGGAACCAACCCCAAAATCAAACACCACTGCCTTGTGGGCCTTATCACAGCAAAAGACTAAGAGATGGGAACTCTGACTTCAAATCCTACTGATGCCTTGCAGTTTTCCGTAAAAGGCTCTGGAACCTCATCCAGAAAGAAAAGGCGTAGTAACGGACATGATAGGACAACTCTTTACCTCACTGAGATTACTTTCAGCCAGAAGCTGCGGCCTCCTCTGCTGCCAGTCGTCACGGGGTCGCTCCACTGGACATGAGCATTGGAGGTTCTATCTGATGTGCAACAGATATTACACCTAAACTGTGCAAGCAAGTTTGGAGCCAAGGTGGAAAGGTCTGTGGTGATGGAGTGAGACTACGCCAGCACCAAGGGATAAAGCACTGAGGCCCCAACTAGTCATCGTCAAGACAGACGGACAGCATAATCATGATGATTCCATTGTTAACACTCTTCTTTTTTCCATTCCTCTTTTATTAATACGTTGATGATTCAATAAAGTTGTTTTTAATATCAAAATGAAAACTTTCGTCTTTCTATTCTACAATTTATACCAACTCTCACAAAAGGGAAAAGTTATACCGATGCGTCAAGGACGTTTGTCGAAATTATTATCATCACTTCGAATGACGGTCACTTCGACATATAAAAACGTTACCAAAGACAAAAAAAAAAAAAAAATGAGAAGAGAAAAGACTTAGTGGATAAAAACAAACAAACAATTTTATGTGGAGAAGAAAAAAAACTTAGAGCCAAAGAAAACTCACGAACAAGAAAGTCCTTTGTGTGGTAACAATTATGAAAGATAGAAAGAAAGAAATACAGATGAGTTGAGAAGACCATTTTTTATTTAATGCTGTGATAAGAGATTTCAACCAACGTAGGGTTTTCATATTTAGAAAGGTCGAAATACTTTAGTAAAGTCGAAAAGAGTTCACTTCCTTTATTTGCAATTTAAGCTTACATTTTGTACTGTCGTCTATTTTAAAATAAAAGTTCTCTTGAGTAGCTTAGTTGAAAGATCAGCAGACAAAGATAATTTATTATCTGAAATAATTTTCCGAAAGTGTTCTTTTAGAGCGAGGAATTTATCTCCTCATATTCCTGAAGGAATAACCTGAAAAAAAAAATACACATAATTATTTGTATAATAACGTTCTCTCTTAAGAGGCAAGAAGTTTGGTAAAAAAAAAAAACTTCTTCATTCCTTCTTTGAATCCGGTCAGAACAGAAATATTCTTTTCTTTTGACTTAGAAAAACTGCAACTTGAGACGTATTTATTTTCTTCAGGTCTTAGAAGAAAATATCTAGTTATAGACACTTCCAATTCAATCTTTTTTAGTGCGAATATTTCCGACATGTGTCTTCTCTCCTGTTAGTTGGTATTTTTCCAATATTTAGCTGCCAAGTCCTCGACAGATTTCTTGGATTTCCTTGAAGTAGATTTCTCTTAGCAAGATACAAATTCGTCAAGTAACTTAGATGCAATCACTTCAACATTATCAACTTCGCCAGGTAACTTAGATGAGTTCACCTCAACATTTTTTCGTCCTGTTTGGATGGAGAGAAGATAGCATGTCAAGTGTCAAGTTCGAACTACCAACTTCAGCTAGAATTTTATCACAAAACACGGGTATGCGCAGATCAATCAACAGGCAGACATTAGTCACATGATCAACAACATCAACAGCAGTGAAGCAAACTGAAGAGAAAGGAAGAAGACAAAAGAAGAAGAAGAAGAAGAAGAAGAAGAAGAAGAAATATATATTTTTTTTAATACCGTTAGCTTGCCGTTAATATATTTAAAAAGATATGATGCAATTCATATTCTTTTTGGAACAAGTATGTCTGTTATAATTCAACTATGGATGTGAATCTAAAACGAAATGAGTGTATTTTTGTTTTCTAATTTATTGACTGATTATATGTATTACTTAATATAAGAGGTGTTTCTATGGTGTGAGAGAGTTAACCTGTGTCTAAAGTTAAATTATGTTCTTTTAATAGAAGCTTACTTATTAATGGCGATACATTATAGAAACCTCCATGTTGTTAGATTGTGCTTGAATTTGTGATAAGCGTTGAATCAAAAAGTCTCCATCGTGGTTTATTTAAAATATGTTTAATTATTTTTGCTGGTTTGAAGTCAAAAATATGATTATGCTGCAATGAATGAGAGAATAATTCATTCAGAGAATTGCTATTTCTTATCTCTCTTTTATGTTTATTGACCCTTTCTCTAATGTACGTTGGGTTTCACCAACGTATATATGATGGCAATTTTGGCAAGGAACAGTGTATATATGCCTGTATTGGAAATTGGTTTGTTTTGGAGATGTTTTGTTGTTTTTAATGTTTGTTTTATAGTTTGTGATGTGGTTTGTATGACTGGAATTTCTAGTTTGTTTAGTGTGTTGCAAATTATTGTAGTATTGGTGTGGGTAGGTACAAGAATATATCTGTTTATGAGAGAAATGTCTGGTGTATATGATTTTTGTTTATTTATCTTCTTTTTTTACAAAGGAATTACCACTTATCAAGGCCTAGAGGTCACTCGAGGATCAGAGTTAAAAAGTGTACAATAGCAAAGGAAGAATATCGTAGTAATCGTTAGAAGTGTAAATTTGGTAAATTGGATTACTTAAGGGAAACCGCTTACTTGTTTACATTGGACTTGAAGACGATCATGTTGTAGTCAGCTGGAAAGCAGGCAAACAGAAGAGAGTTTCACAGGTGTGCAGTTCTAAGAAAGAAGCTTTGTCCATGGAATCTACGCTTAGGTTGAGACAGAGATAATGAGTGGGGGAAATTATTGATAGTGTTTTCAGTTAGACAAGTGTTTCTCATGAATGTTTGGCGAGGGGGGATCATAGATTGGAGCTCAGACGAGCAGTTGCCATGAAAATAACGATAAAGCAGAGACAGGCTTGCGATGTCTCTTCTGTGAGAAAGAGGTTGCAGGGAAGAGAAAAGGGCATCCCTCACTCGGCTACGAAGTCTATTTTGAACTCAAGGCAAGATAAGGTCTTTCTAGCAGCTCCTGCCCAGATGTGGCAACAATACTCCATCTTTGGACGTACCTGGCTCTTATATAAGTCGAGAATTACATCAGCAGGTAGATATCTACTGGATCGATAGAAGGATCCCACCATTTTTTTCAGTGACCTTGACAACAGATTTGATGTACGTGTTCCATTTCAGATCAGGAATAAGAAGCTTGTCAAAGATGGAGTCTTCCCAAGATGAGGGCTATTTATTTCAATTGATGCCAGATGTGGATCAGAGCGTTGATGTAAAGATAGAAGCCTGGTTTTAAATGCATTAAAAGTAACCAGCCACTTTTTTCCCTATTGTATCATATGCCTGAGGAGAGAGAATCAGAGAGAACTTGGTCATTTACGGCCTTTGATGTGCTGCCATAGATGGTAGTGTCATCAGCATAAATATCTACAAATGATCTAAGGATGTGATTTGGAAGATCATTGATGTGGATCAGGAAGAGAGTTGGACCCAGGAGGGACTCCAGCATTAGTACTATGAGCTTCTGATTTCTGCCCATCAACTACTACTCTTATGAACCTATTAGAGAAAAATGATTTAATAATTGAAAAGACATTTCCAGCTATACCATAGCTGGAGATCTTGTGAAGTAGGCCTTTATGCCATACCCTATCAAAGGTCTTTATTATGTCACGAGCAATTGCCCTAGAAAGGAAGCCTCTGTCGAGAAATTCGCTAATCCTATGAGATATAACGTAAGCACATCTGCTGTAGATCTAGCAGAACGGAAACCATATTGCATGTCACTAAGAAGGTTATTTTTGCTGAGATGATTGACTACTTCTCTATTTAACACAGATTCATGACACACAGGAGACTTATTGGTCTGTACTAAGGGGGAGATGACTGATCACCTGAATTCTTAAATACAGAGCATACTGATGAGATTTTCCAGGCGTGTTGGGAAGCAATTCTTCTTAAGACAATGCTTAAACAGCTTTGTAAGTATGGGAGCTAGTTCTGGTTGAAGCTTTTGCAGCACTATCATTGGAATGCCGTCAGGACCAGTTGCTTTACTGGAATCAAGGTTTTTGATTAGGTTGACAACATCATGCATAGATATTTGTATGTCACATAGCGTGTTTTCTGATACAGGAGGAAATACAGGGGGTTGGCAGCCTTGGTCGCATAGTGTAGAATTAACTGCAAAGTTCTTGGCAAAGAGTTTGGCTTTGTCTGATGCGGCGAGATTACCGTAGGTCCATTGATGATGGTTGGGATAGAGCATGTGCTTCTATTCAGGACCCTGTTTGCTATTTGCCAAAACTAGAAAACTAGGAAATATTTGTGGCTTGTTTCTTTATATTTAATGTAAAATATGTGGGATATTGCAAGTTTTTCAAAGTATTTGTGAAGTATTTAAATTCTTCGTCTAGATCTTCTGGACTACAAATTCTTAATGCATATATATGAAGGGGTAGTAACACATCACTCAATAATTAAAGAAACAACAATCTTTAACATCAACTCCTTCTAGAGTGATACACTGATTCCAACGCTTCCCTAATAATTTGATGTCTGTTTTATAGAACGATTTGTCTTTGAATTCAAAATACACCTGAGTTTCTGATATCATTTCTCCATTGGTGCAAAATCTATTTCCCCTGAAGAATTCTTTTGAGGTCTGCAAACCATCAATTGTCGCTGGGGGATAAATCTCTAGACTAGGATGAGTGCAGAACGAATTTAAAATGCAATTCATATAGTTTTTCCATTGTTGGGATCGACTGATCATGGTAAAATAAAAACACTTTTTCCTCTTCATTTGTGACCGTTTATTTTTTTTGCCACATTTTAGTCTTTGAAAATGGTATATAGTATTGGCAATGTATATTTCTTTTCTCGGGGTAGCAAATGCACAACATATCTTTAGTATCTCAAAATATGGAGGCCAAAACCTTACCTGCCAATGTTTGCAACTTTGGTCGATTTGGACAGCTTTCACTTGCTACTTTCCACCCAGCTGATTGCTGACTTGACTCCTGAATGAAGTGAGGGATCCATGTTTCATCCATTGTCACAGCTTATTGTTCAGTTGCTAATGACACTCTGAACATTTGATGCATGACTTTTTATCTACTGTGAGCAAATGCAGCACCCACTTTGAACGCGGCTTTCTCATTTTCAACAATTCATGTAAAATGGTAAATATGCTGCCTTCCAATATCTTCAACTCCTCAGCTATACTCATGCAACTCAACTTACTACCGGCCAAAATGAGTTTGTTGACTTTTTTTATGTTTCTGAGAAAATTGTCGAATTTGGGTGACCTGAGCATTTAAATTTGCATTTAAAGGTTGCTATACTACAGCAGAATCAAAACTTGGCCTTTTGACTGGGAACAAAGTGTAGTATCTGTTCTGATACTACACCTCACCTTTTTCTCTTCTCAGTCAATGGAGAAAAAATCCTTCATAACTGAGACAATTTTTATTTTTATTCCTATCCAGAATGCCCCTTTTTGGAGAACTGACAAAGGAAGAAGAAAAAGTTGTCTTCTAGGTTGGCAGATTTTTGCGTTAGCAGTAGCCTGAGACGTCGGAAATTTTTCTGTTTCTATTTCTATCCTTGCGACCATATCACTAGTAAGGCTGCTGGAGATAAACGTTTTTCTGAGCTGACATTATCTGCCTGATAGTCAGGGACCCGAACCTTAGACTAATCACTAAGGAGGCCGTCCTATCAGCAGGTGTAAAGTACTGGGGCTGCTGTATTGCCATTTGGTGAATGGATTCTGGACCATACAATAGCTTCTGGTGGAGCTTCTCGATGCCATATTAGTGGGTAATTGTTACGGTTTTACCTTATTATGGTCTACAAACAAAAAATATTTCTTCACTTCTGTTTCTTCCTTAGTTTCCCTGTCTGGGTTGCTCTAACCAAGTCTGTCGACCTATTCCACAAATCCTAAAACTCCATCATGAAAAGTCTCCAGAAAAAATACATGATTAAACCCAGAACTCCAACTTCCAACGTAGATTCCCACTACCATGTCTCCTTCTCCAAAATCAGGAGTCTAAGTTCCAACCTTCCAGAGGTTGAAATCCAATTATGGGAGACCAAACCTGACCTATTCTTCCTAAGTGAAACTGGCATTGGACCAACTATTTCCCTAGATGAGTTTGTAATTAAAGGATATTCTAATTTAGCATTCAAATCTGACCCCCAAGATCGACATAGGCATGGAGTGCCTACATTAGAGATGGCTTTCCATGTGCTAGGGACATCTCCAGAGAAGACCATAATTTACCCTACATGTGCTTCCCAGTTGCACATGCTTACACTACTGCATTTATATTTGCCTTCTATCGCTCCCACAACAGCTGAGTTAGTATATTTAAGAGCATATCTGGGAAAATTGACCACATTCTGTCTGCTCATCCTTCGGCTAACATTCACATCTGTGGTGACTTCAATGTTCACAATGTGGAACGATTGACCCACTCAAGCAAGACAGATGATGAGGAGAGGTTCTGTTACTTTTTTTCCATTGCTTATGACCTAACTCACTGATGGTCAATATGCAAGTCTCGTAGACCTTTTTCTCACAACTTGCCCTGAGCTATGTTCATCTTCTGTTCTGTCTCCTCTGGGATCTTCCGACCACTCGGTTGTATCAGTTAAGATAAAAATGAAATGTAATAAGTCCTCAGATGTACCTCTCCATCGTACAGTATATCGAAACTCTATGGCTGACTGGGATAGCTTCCATACATTTATATCTGATCTACCTCTTCAATCCATGTTTAAAAAGGATGTGTCCTCTATAGTATCAGACCTGACTAAATGGTTAATTGTAGGTATAGACCGATTCATACCCTCCAAAAAATTTCAGCAAAAACCTAACAGCCAACCATGGTTCTCTCCAAAATGTGCTGCTGCCATTGCACACAGAAATTACTATTTCCATTGCTTCCAACGTAATAGATGTACTGAAACTAAAGCCACTTTCAGGACTGCCAGCAACCATTGTAAAAGAGTAATAAAGAATATGAGAGAGTTGTATGCCCAGCTGGTCAAGTCCAAAGTAGCTGAGCAGCGGCTTGGTTCCCACCAATTTTGGCAAATAACAAACAGGGTCCTGAATAAACGTGTGTGCTCTATCCCAACCATTATCAATGGACCTGAAGTAATCTTGTCAGCATCAGACAAAGCCAAACTCTTTACCAAAAACTTTGCAGCTAATTCTACTCCATGCGATCAGGGCCACCAACCCCTCATATTTCCTCCTGTGTCTGAAAGCACATCATGTGACATACAAATATCTGTGCGTGATGTTGCCAAGAAAATCAAAAACCTCGATTCCAGTAAAGTAACTGGCCCTGAAGGCATTACTATTATAGTGCTCAAAAGCTTCAACCAGAACTAGCTCCTACACTTACAAAGCTATTTAAACGTTGTCTTAAGGAGAATTGCTTCCAAACACCCTGGAAAACCTCATCAGTATGCCCTGTATTTGAAAAATTCAGGTGATTGCTTATTTCCCCCTCAATACAGACCAATCAGTCTCCTGTGTGTCATGAGTAAATTGCTAGAATCTGTGTTAAATAGAGAAGTAGTCAACCACCTCAGCAAAAATAACCTCCTCACTGACATGTTATATGGTTTCTGTTCTGATAGATCTACAGCTGATGTGTTAACAGTTATATCGCATAGGATTAGCGAATCTCTCGATGGAGGCTTCCTTTCAAAGGATATTGCCTTTGACATATCAAAGGCTTTTGATAGGGTGCGGCATAAACGTCTACTTCACAAAATCTCCAGCTACGGTATAGCTGGAAACGTCTTTTCAGTTATTAAATCATTTTTCTCATAAGAGTAGTGGTTGATGGGCAAAAATTTGAAGCTCACAGCATTAATACTGGAGTCCCTCAGAGATCCATTCTCGAACTAACTCTCTTTCTGATCTACATCAATGATTTCCCAAATCACATTCTAAGATCATTTGAAGACATTTATGCTGACGACACTACCATCTATGGCAACACTTCAAAGGCTGTAAACGACCGTTCTCTTTGATTCTCTCTCCTCTGATCTTGAGCAGGTGGTGAAATGGGGAAAGCGGTGGCTGGTCAATTTTAATCCATCTAAGACCAAACTTCTATCTTTCCATCACCAACCTTCTGATCCCCGTCTGACATCAATTGAAATGAATGACTCTCATCTTCAGGAGGCTACATGTTTTTACAAACTTCTGGGCTTGACCTTTACTCCTGATCTGAGATGAAACAGGTACATCAAATCTGTTGCCAGAGGTGCTTGGAAAATGGTGGGATCGTTCTACTATTTCAGTAAATATCTCACTGCTAATGCAATTCTCTACATGTTTATACATCAAGGCCGCTGGAAAAATGGTGGGATCCTTTTATCGATCCAGTAGATATCTCACTGCTGATGCAATTCTCTACCTATATAAAAGCCAGGTAATTTATATATGCCAATGATCTGCTAGAAGCAGCTTATCTTGCCTTGACAGTGTTCAAAATAGACTTTGTAGCCTAGTTGGGGATGCCCTTTTCTCTTGTCTGGAACCTCTTTCCCACAGAAGAGACATTGCTAACCTGTCTCTGCTTTATCATGATTTTTATGGCAAGTGCTCGTTTGAGCTCCAATCTATGGTCCCCCTTGGCCTGACTTTCCCGAAAACACTCATCTAGCTGAAACCACTATCAATAATTTCCCACACTCTTTATCTGTGCCTAAACATAAACGTAGATTCCATGAACAAAGCTTCTTTCTTAGAACTGCACGTCTGTGGCACTCTGTTCCGTTTTCTTGCTTTCCAACTGACTACAATATGGTTGTCTTCAAGTCCAATGTGAACAAATGCTTGATGAGCCATCCCCTCAAGTTACCCAATTTATCAAATTTCCACTACTATCAATGACTGACATGTTCCCCTTGACCACTGTACACTCATTAACCCTTATCCTCGAGTTGCTCTCGGCCTTGATAAGTGGTGACTTCTTGTAATATATATATATATATATATATATATAAGTTCATACATCATCGAACAAATAGAATTTTAGCAACTTTTACAAGAATTTTTAAAAAGATTCCAACAAATCTCAGAGAGAAGTTGATGAATATAAATTACGTCCAAGGATGGAATACTGCTGCCATATCTGGGCAGGAGCTGCTAAAAACAGCCTATCCTGCCTTGACAGAGTACAAAATAGACTTTGTGGCTTAGTGGGGGATGCCCTTTTCTCTTCCCTGCAGCCTCTCTCCCACAGAAGAGACGTTGCGAGCCTATCTTCGTTTTATCGTTATTTCCATGGCAGGTGCTCGTCTGAACTCCAATCTCTGGTCCACCCTCGCCAATCTTTCATGAAAAACACCCATCTAGCTGAATCCACTGTCAAAAATTTTCCCCACTCTTTATCTGAGCCTAAATTAAAACGTAGATTCCATGAAAAAAGCTTCTTTCTTAGAAGTACACGCCTGTGGAACTCTATTCCGTCTGCCTGCTTCCCACATGACTACAACCTTGATGTCTTCAAGTCCAACGTAAACAAATTCCTGATGAACCGCCCCCTTAAGTAGACACTTTATTAAATCTCCACACTAACGTACTGTACTTGCAATAACCCTTATCCATGAGTGGCTTCCGGGCCTTGATTAGTGGTGTAAAAAAAATTAATTTTATCCTATCTTCAGAGTAATTAAGCAGTAATATATATATATATATATTATATACTATATATTATCTTTATAAGTAGAGAATCGTGCTTATAAAATATCATGTTTCTAGGTCTAATGATGCAGTTAGTTAACCCACACGTTTCATATCAGGGTAGATAAGCCGCATCCAAAGAAAACTAGTATAACGTGCAGCACAACTTTAACCAATCACCGACGAGCTTTTTGTAACCACGTGACCTTTCATTTGAATTGACTGGAAATATCTACATCCTAGCAAAGCAATAGCAAACAAGAAAATCAAGATGGATCCCCCAAAGAGTCAACAATGGACATTTGCAGGCTGCTGTATTGTAGGTTTTAAATTTGTTAAACTTATATTTTTTATCATGCTTTTGTGTGTGTTTATGTGTGGAAATAATTAATTACTTTTGTTGTTATTTTTTAATATATTCTAAAAAGCCAAAGAAATGATTTCTTCATTCTTGAGATATATCTATCTATCTATCTATCTATCTATCTATCTATCTATCTATATATATATATATATATATATATATATATATATATATATATATATATATATATCTTTCTTTCTTGCTTAGCATGACTGCCAAAAAAAAAAAATGTCTCTCCACTTGCCTGTTTGTTCTGATTTCGTCGCATACCTGTGCTCACTTCACCTGCTTAGCCATTTGCAAAAATCGAGCCCCCTCCCCCATTATTCCGCTTGCTTTCAGGTAGAGCAGAAGTATTTATTCCACCCAATCAATTGTTTTGGCAAAAGACCAAGAATAGCAATGTGTTACACTTCATTTTCTACTAATGTAACGTGGGACGGGATGAGGTGTGGTGTGGTGTGGTGGGTTTTGTTGTTACATTAGACAATTACTAATGATATAATTATTCCCCCTAGAGAATATCTCTAATAGTATATATCAATATTATGTTGTGTGTTAAGCTGATTTTTGTTTGTGCAGATAATATTATTAAACAAGAGGCAAGCGATTTATTTAGTCCACTGGGCTGTCAGAAACAAATACTCAATATTAAAGCAAATATATATAAACACACACACACACACACATACACACACACACACATATATGTGTGCACACACATATGAAATCATTTGCACACACACATATATATACATATGCACACACCCATGCATATACATATGCACAAACATATATATATACATATGCACACACACATATATATACATATGCACATATATATAGATATACATATGCACACACATATAGATATATATATGCACATACACATATATATAGATATACATATATGCACACACATATATATACACATACAAATATATATACACATATACACACACACATATATGCATGCACAAATATATATGCATATGTATACACACACATATATACATATATATACATGTACATATACATACACACATGCATATACATAGATATATACACATATATATACAGATATATATATACAAATATATGTACACATACACACATATATATATACCCCCATTATAGCTTTTCCCTAATACATTCTATATATATATAAGCGAAAATGTATGTATGTATGTATGTATGTGTGTATGTTTGTGTGTCTGCTAAAAACTTTCGACAGACAGAACAAAAATTCACAAACTCGATATCATATTAAAGCTCCATCCTTCGCTCGAAAAATATCGAAAAATTGGCCAAAAACATTAATTTGTTCACCCCGAAATCGACAATTTTCGAAGAGGGGGGGTTAACAAAAACAGTTAACTCGTGACGACGACCGGTTCTACGCATGCGCCAGATGACGTCATGACCTGATTTACTTTAAATAGTTGAAATACTGAACAAATTTCATGTACGTCGCGTTAGGTCGGTTGATTAGCGCGTTGGTTTATTATCTAAACGTTTTGGGTTTGAATCGTGGTGTGAGATGTCTTCTTTTTTTTTTTCGAGTTTTTAAATTTAAATATTGAACCAGTGTTATTTAAGCCATTTTTCACGTAACGATCGTTTTTCTGTTTGTTTTTTTTTACTTCGCTTATCCACCCCCGACCACACACCCAAAAACACCCGGGTACCCGCCGATTTTTTAAATTTTAATATCAAAACAGGCTTATTTAAGCCATTTTTCATGTGTTCGTTTTTCTGTTTTCATCGTTTGTTTGCCTTACATTAGTTTTTTTTTCGATGTTTTGATTACCCCCCCCCCGCTTAAGTTTTAACGTTGTTTTCTTTTTTTACTTCGCTTATAACAAACAAACCTGGTCATTGACGTCGTCGTCGTCGTAACGCTCGATGACTTCCGTGCGCGCACCTGTCAATTTGGTTCTCACTTAAATAAATTCAAACATCTTTCACTAACTCATTCTGGCTGGCCGATTTCATTTTCAAACTTCGCCTCAGGGCTTCGGGTTCGATCCTACCCCCCCTCCGGTTTCTTTTTTATTTAACACCACACATACCTACAAACACCCGATCAATGCCGGGTACCCCCGCTAGTCTATATATATAAAAGCGAAAATGTGTGTGTGTATGTATGTATGTATGTATGTAGGTTTGTATGTGTGTTTGTGTGTCCGCTAAAAACTTTCGACAGGCACGACGAAAATTCGCAAACTTAGTATCATATTGAAGCTCTATCCTTCGCACGAAAAATATCGAAAAATTGGCCAAAAACGTTAACTTTTTCACCTCGAAATCAACAATTTTCGACAGGGGGATCAACAAAAACCGTACCCTCGTGACGACGACCGGTACTATGCAAACGTCAGATGACGTCATGACCTGATTTACTTTAAATAGTTGAAGAACTGACTAAATTTCATGTACGTTGCGTTAGCTCAGTTGGTTAGCGCCTTGGTTCATTATCTAAATGCTTTGGGTTCGAATCGTGGTGTGAGATGTCTTTTTTTTTTTCGATTTTTTAAATTTAAATATTGAACCAGTGTTATTTAAGCCATTTTTCAAGTAACGTTCGTTTTTCTTTTTTCTTTTCTTACTTCGCTTATTCTTAGCGACACCCAAAAACACCCGGGTACCCACCGATTTTTTAAATTTTAATATCGAAACAGGCTTAATTAAGCCATTTTTCACATGTTTTTTTTTGGGGGGGGGGGTTGACGTTCGTTTTTCTGTTTTCTTTTTTGTTTTTTCGATTTTTACATTTAACATCGTTCGTTTGCTTTACGTTAGTTGTTTTTGCGGGTTTTTTTCAATGTTTTGATTACCCCCTCCCCATTTAAGTTTTAACGATCATTTTTATGTTTTCTTTTTTTACTTCACTTATAACAAAAATCTTGGTCATTGACCTCATTTGCTGAATAGCTATTGCTTACGTCGTCGTCGTCGTAACACTCTACGACATTCCATGCGGACACCAATCAATTTGGTTCTTACTTAAATAAATTCAAACATCTTTCAGTAACTCATTCTGGCTGGCCGAACGGTTCATGTTTTTTTCACATTTTATTTTCAAACTTCACCTCAGGGCTTTGGGTTCGATCCTACCCCCCCCCCCTGGTTTTCTTTTTTATTTATGAGCACACACACCTCCAACACCCAGGCAACGCCGGGTACCCCTGCTAGTAGACAAATAAATCTGTGTATACTCATATATGGCTTTGTCTTGTGTATATTACTATATATATATATATATATATATATATATATATATATATATATATATATAATCATATATATATATATATATAGATATAGATATAGATATATAAATCTTTAAAAAGCAAACTTTATCAAGACAAGAAAAGCTTAACAATATCAAGAGGAACAATCAGTAATATTAAATGAAAGATGAGGAATAAAAGTTATAGATAACTTTATTATATGATCAGAACAATAAGGAAAAGTTAAAGGGAAAATTTAGAAAAACCTCTTTAAGCCATGGCATTTCGATTTTGTCTAATGATAGCCTTTCTCCTTTGTGAGGAGAAGCATTTAGCTTCGAAATGCCATGTCCTAAAAAGTTTTTTTCTTGATTTTCCCCTCAACTTTTCCTGGCGAGTCTTCCAACTGGCTGGAATTATGATTCCTGAAAGGGTGAAACACTAGTGTCTGTAAGTATTAAAAAATTATTATTATAGTAATAATTATGTCAGCTCCTTTAAGAAATCGGTTCTTATTGTTGAGCACTTTAAAGTTGAAATGTAAGTCCGTCACTTAAGCTCGCATGCATAGATCATGATGTTATAATCATAAGATAACTCTGAACGGACGTTTCGACATTTGATAATAAATGTTTAAATTTCAACTGTATTTCTCGCAGTTAAAATTGGCTGTGTGGTTTGTTTATTGCTAACGGATTCAAAGATGGCTTCGTGGCCAGGTTTGAATCTCCCGACCGGTTGTAATCATGACTCCCTGCACTGATGATTCCTGAAAGGATGAAACACTAGTGTCTGTAGGTATTTAAAAATTATCATTACAGTAATAATTATATATGTGTGTGTGTGTGTGTGTGTGTGTGTGTGTGTGTGTGTGTGTGTGTGTGTGTATGTTTTTGTTTTTGTTTGTTTTTACACAGGGATCACCACTTATCCAGGCCCAAAAGCCACTCGAGGATAAGGGTTAATGGGTATACATTAGTCAATGTGATTATAGCATTGTAAACATAAGTAGTGGGAATTTTGTAAATTGGATTACTTAGAGGGTGGGTTCATCAAGAACTTGTTTACATTGGACTTGACAATCAGATTGTAGTCAGCTGGAAAGCAGGCAATCGGAAGAGAGTTCCACAGGTGTGCAGTTCTAAGAAAGAAGCTCTGTTCATGGAATCTACATTTAGGTTTGAGCACAGATAAAGAGTGTGGGAAAATATTGATAGTGGTTTTGGCTAGACGAGTGTTTTTCGTGAAAGTTTGGCGAGGAGGGGACCATAGATTGAAGCTCAGACGAACACTTGCCATGAAAATAACGATAAAGCAGAGACAGGCTCGCAACGTCTCTACTGTGGGAAAGAGGTTGCAGGGAAGAGAAAAGGGTATCCCCCACTAAGCTACGAAGTCTATTTATTATGCCTGTATAGAAGTGGCAGTGGCGTACTGGATAAAGTACTTGGTATAACTCAGTTGTAAGTTACACTCTTCTGGAGGTTGAAGGTTCAATCCTCAGTGCAGGCGACAGTAAAAATCCAGTTGCGGACTACTTAAGGCTTCTACTCTCTCATAGCAAATGGAATGAGAGCATGTTACCACCATGAGAATTAAATGAAGGGTTCTATTTAAAATTCCGTGCAGATTCCCGAGTTTGACAAAAAGGTTCCCGTGTTCGACAGAAAGATTTCTGAATGCGACCAGATACACCTGAAGAAGGTTAGGTTTCATTGAGCAAAACGTCGTGTGAACAACATTCAAGATGAGAACAATAGTTCAAAAAACCCAAATAATATGAATTAAGTGAAACTATATAAACACCAGAAAAAAAACCCTACGTTGATTAATCTACGTTTCAACGATATTAATTCACCAGCATGTTATTTTGAATTAAGGTTTATTTATAAATTTGTATTCTCATGCCAAGTGGTCCTGATAACCTGCTGTACAGAAAGACCTTAGACACCCGAGGACCGTGTCTTCTTTTATTTTCTTATTATTTTTCTCTTTTCTGGTGATGGTGCATTCTACTGGATGCCAGACATTCACCGGTTGGTTCAAACATTCCAACTGAGAGTGTTTTTTTTTCTTTGTTTTTTTTTTTTTAATATTATAATTTGTCCCTTTAAGTGCAATTGTTTGTATTTCTCTTGCACTTAGTTCACCAAGTATATTTGAGATTCGTTTTTATGTGTCCGGTTGTTCCTATAATTGACATTGTTACCAAAATATTATTTGAAAAAAAAAAAAAAAAAAAAAAAAAAAACGAAACGAAAGTCATGTTTTTTTTATGTATTTACTAAAAATTGTATTGCTGGACGATATAATTTGATTTTCGAACAATTTGATTGTAAAATCAGTAAAGTTAAGATGTTTTACCTTATCGACATCACCACTTTGGCACTTTGCTGATGGGATTATTTTTATTTTTTTAATGTGTGTGAAAAGATGATAACGTACTTACAAACATGAAATGCTTTATATTATATTTATATTATATAGATTATCACTGTCGTTTGTGCTTTCTCCTTCGCACTTTTTTTTTACAACATTTTCCAACGTTCGGCTAGCAAAGCCCAACCCTTCTGGGACCAGAAGAACTTCAACTACCGTTCATGTCTGTTTACTGTTCCTTTGCCTTGGCAAAGCAGCAGCAGCAGCAGCAGCAGCAGCAATAATAATAATAATAATAATAATAATAATAATAATAATAATAATAATAAAAAATAATAATAATAATAATAATAAAAATAATAATAATAATAATAATAATAATAATAAAATAATAATAAAATAATAATAATAATAAAATAATGATGATAATAATAACAATAATAATACTACTAATAATAAAATAATAATAATAAAAATAATGAAAATAATAATAATAATAATAAAAAAAAATAATAATAATAATAATAAAAATAATAATAATAATAAAAAATAATAATAATAAAAATAATAAAAATAATAATAATAATAATAATAATAATAATAATAATAATAATAATAATAATAATATAAACCAATGGCTACTGCCAGCGAGAAATCAATGGTAAGAGGCTGTTGCGATGATGCGAATTTATTTGCAAATGCTATCGAAGGAGGAGGAGAGAGCTGGACGTCTGGGGAGACTTGTTCTCACTCAGCTTCCAGAGAACACCACAGGTCTCCAATCAGATCGTTTGCTGACTCGTGTGAAAGCTCCAGGTGAGCCGCCGCCGCCGCCGCCAACAACAACAACAACAACAACAACAATAATAATAATAGTAATTAAAAAAAAATAATAATAATAATAAATAAAGAAAATAATAATAAAAATAATAATAATAAAATAATAATAAAAATAATAATAATAAAATAATAATAATAATAATAATAATAATAAAAATAGTAATAATAATAATAATAATAATAATAATAATAATAATAATAATAATAATGAAACAATTACATCTTGAACACACAGACAAATGGTACAACTACAAACCGGCAGCAGTACTGGAAAATGAAAGCCACAAAATCCTATGGGGCATGGATATACAAACGGATAAACCCATCTAAGCAAGAAGACTGGATGTCATAATAGTTAACAAGAAGGAAAAGTCCTGCCAGATTGTAGATTTTGCCGTTCCAACAGACCACAAAGTGAAGATCAAGGAGACTGAGTAGCAGAGCAAATATACGGAACTGGCCAGAGAGGTCAAAGAGATCTGGAAAAATGAAGAAAGTAAAGATATCACCATTAATAGCAGGAGCGCTACAAATGATATCGAAACACTCAGAAAGAAGAGATTGGAATCAGAGGGATGACCAAGAAGATACAACGAATTTCAATAATAACAACTTTAGCAATATTAAGGAAAACCCTTGAATGTGGAGACTAACACCACACATAAACTACACACAAACTTGACACAGAAAAGGATACAGATGCAAACACAGAAGAACATCATTTGGAATCATGAAAAGTGAAACTGTATAATTGTAAGACACCGCCTTCACCTTTTTATGTGTATCACTATAAGCACCACACCAAATAAAGAAGGCCAAAGAGGATGGAAAGACCGAGGAGAGAAAGCACTAGCCAGACCTCCGCTGGATGAGTGCAAAGAGGATTGGGACCGTGGGGAGGCTTATTGCCACCCAAATTCTAGTGAGGACCAATGATCGCTGCCAATGAGAAATCAATGGTAAGCGACTGTTGCGATAACGCAAATTCTTTTGCAAAGGTTATTGAAAGAGATGTAAAATACTGGAAGTCTGCAGGGGGGGGGTTGATAATAATCATATGGAATTTGAGTGGCAATAAGCTTCCCCTGGGACCTTGTAGAGGAGTATTGTCACTCAAATTCTAGTGAAGACCAATGGCCGCTATGAAGGAGAAATCAAGGTTGTTGGGATAATGCAAATTAATTTAAAACAGTATTAAAAGAGATGGAGAGTACTAGAAACCTAGGGAAACTTGTTGTCAATCAGACTCCAGGGAACACCACAAGTTGTTCTCAAAGAGAATTCTTTGATGATAACCTGTGTGACAACTCCAAGTGAGTGAATAATATAACAGTAACTCAAACGATAACGATATATATATATATATATATATATATATATATATACTAGCTGTACCCTGCCACGCGTTGCTGTGGCTCAAATTGGCGCAATGGAAAAAGTTCCAAAATGAGAAAAAGCATGTTTCTTATAGGTCTAAATTTCCATTTTGCATGGGTACAGTTTTTGTTGTTCCATTTTCTTAGCTGATATAGAGATTTTCCGGTTTGGTGACTCTGGAATATGTAACATAAATTGTCCATGTGAAAAAACAGTCAGTGTGTAACTGTAAGGCCCACAATTGTAAAGATTGTTCCCTGTGCTTTGTTGATGGTTATTGCAAATGACAATAAAATTGGAAAGTGCAATTTGCTAAAGTGTAATGATGTATCCGGTGGAATCATAGGAATGCATGGAATGAAGATATATTCATCTGTGAAAGGTCCTGTTAAGATTGTTGTTTCTATGATATTGTTTGTTAATTTTTTTTTACTGCAAGCTATGTGCCATTGCAAAGCTTGGATTGGTTTATATTTCACAACATGATAATTAGTACACCAAATTTCAGTTGCAATACATGCGGTGGCATCCCTGGCAAATATAGCTGTTGGATAATTAACCACTTTATCTGCTTTCACAACAGTGTCGATGGATTTGTATTTGACTACCTCACTTGGAATTTTACATTGAATAATAGCGTTAAGTTCATGGGCATCTTTGTATTGACCTGTAAGAATAGCTCATTCACTCAGTCAAATGAAATTCTTATAATTTGAATATCTGCAAAAACCTTTTAAACTAACTATTCTTTTGATGAAATAAACAGAAATTACAGAAGTTAAAAGTCAAAGAATTTTGCCCTTAACTCTGATCAGCTGGCACTTTTTCGTACCCAATTTCCCACAAGTGATGCAAAAGTTTTTGTGCGGATCGAACAGTCTGCAACTGTACATGCATATTTTGAATTAAGTTTAATGTCTTCACATGGAACAAAAAAGTAGAGTATTTGAGGCAAGCATTTATTTCATCTGCTGGTGTTGATTGAAGAATAACAGGTAACATTTGTCTGAAATCTCCTGCAAGCAATATTACTGCATTCCCAAATGGTCTGACATTGCCACGCAAATCTTGCAAGGATCGACCAAGAGCCTCAAGTGATTTTTTGCATACCATTGTGCATTCATCCTAAACAATAAGTTTGCATTTCTGCAATATTTTTCCCCATATTGGATGTTTTGGAGATGTCGAACATGAGATTTTTGAAAAATTGAATGTTTTAAAGTAGAATAAATAATTCTTCTACTTGGCAGCAAGGTCGCAGGTATTCCTCATGCAGCAAGGGCTAAGGCTATGTCATTTTGTTACCAAATGGCTGCCAAAATCAATTTAATTAGAAAGGTTTTACCAGTTACTTCTGGTGCTGTTCAAGGTAGCAGTAATTTCCAAATAACTTCTATTCTCACAGTCAGTAAATTAGGTGACTAAAATAGGATTTATCCATGTTTTGACAATGCCTTATTCACTCTAATTAGTTTAGGAGACTAAAATAGGATGAGGGATTAGAGATGGACAGATAGAGAGGAAGATATATAAATAGAAAAGAGACAGTGAGAGGAAAATAGAGAAAGAGAAGGAGATAGAGAGATAAAGGGATTGATAGATAAACAGAGAGAGGGGGAGAGTTAGAAACAGAGAGGGATGAGACAGAGGAAAGGAGAGAGATAGAGGGAGTTAGAGAGAGAAAGGGGCTCAAAGAGAGATGGAGAGGGTGATATACAGAGAAAGATAGATTGAGAGAGGGAAAGGGAGAGATGGATAAAGAGAGATATTAAGAGAGGAAGAGAGAGGGGGAGAGAAACAGAAGGTGAACTACACTTCACCGTTTTTTTTCCTCGTTCAGTAGAGAAGAAATATTTCGAGACGGAGGCAATTTTAATGTTTTGTTATTATCCAGAGTACCCCTTTTTTTTTGGGAGGGGGGCTAGATTTTCCTCACATTAGAAACCGACCGGTTTATCTGTACTTTCACTTAACAAATTAATAAAAGAAAAACATATTGTAAAATTTGAATTTAACAGGAAAATACTATTTTAAAAAATAGCACGATAACATAAGTGCATAAGTGCCACTTTAGGTACTCCTTGGGCGTTGAGTTCCATTGCGACCAGCATAATTATTTAATGGTCGCTCCCTGACCCCCCTCCAGTCAAGGCTAATGCATGCGCACATAACATTTTTTTATTTACTGACGTTGGCTTAGTAACTAAACGATTTATTGATAATTTCGTAACCCTTAAACGCATGCCGGAAGATTTAAATTGGTTCATTATTGTTGTAATGAAAAAAAAAAAGTTTCATTCAACACAAAACCAAAAACACATTAATGATAAATGATTTATTATTCTATTCATTGAAATTTACTAATTTTTAAATAAAAAAGTAAAACAAAAAGTTAATAAAAAATAGTTGCTTATGTGCGCATAAAAAACTTGTTTTTTTTTGTTTTGTTTTTTTTTTAGATTAGGTCCACCTTATAATCACCGTCCCCCCCAACCTCCTCATCTTAAGAACAGCTTCCGGAATAAACACCACTTTTTGGAGGGGGGGGGCTATTTGCCAAATTTAACTGATATTTGTTGTCAGCATACTCACCCGAAAATACTATTAAAAAAGAAAAAAGGGGGTTATCCTTTACGGAAATGGTCCCGACGTCCGCCTCGTTCTGAGTTCGGGGAGAGGCCGTTTGACGTAAGCAGTGTCGAGGCAGAAAATTACCCTAACCCTAAAATATGCGATATGTCACAGACAGATGCTTTTACAAATATTGTGAAACAAATCACAGAATTTTACAGGGTTAACTAACCACGTGGAACTATTCTAATCATGTGGACTGTTTTTTGTTTTTAAATTCTTTTGTAAAATTCCAATTATTTGAACTGTTGAATTATCAAAAATTTGAACTGTTTATTTTTTAAAATTCTAATTATTTGAACTGTTTAAAATAAAAAAAATAAAAATTCTAATTATTGGAACGGGTTTTTTTCTCCTTAAGTTAACAACTGGGCACTTTATTGAAGGGGTAATTTTCTGCCTCGACACCGCCTACGTCAGACGGCCTCTCCCTGAGCTCAGAACGTGGCAAACGTTGGGACCATCTCTGTAAAGGTTATCCAAAAAAGGAGGGGTTCAGTGCCCGTGGCAGAGAAGTAGATTTATTTATCAATAAAAGTTGCGGAGAAGTAAATTTATTTATCAATAAAAGTCGTCATTTAAAAAAGAAAATTGTGGAGGTGGACCTAAATGTAAATATTTACCCAAAAAATTATCCCGAAGTTTATTACAAAAACGTTTTGTTTTCGCACTATTCAACAATTTGTTCATCCGCGCATGTAAATTAAAAAATATTTGTAAAAGTGAGAAGTTATCAGTAAATGATTTAGTTTTTTTTTTTTAATTTATTTATTTATTTACATTAGGTCCACCTCCACAAATGTTAAGAACGGCTTTCAGAATAAACACCCTCAACCTCTCCATGTTAACAACGGATTTCGGAATAAACACCATTGGGGGGTGGGTGATATTTAAAAGTCGTCATTTAAAAAGAAATTTAAAATCAAATGTTTGTAAAAGTGAGAAATTATTAATAAATGTTTACTGTTTAGTAACATTTTTCGGTGCTAATGCAGAGAGTGATCCGCGCTATTTTTTAAATCGTGTTTTTTTTTTAATTCAATTGCAAGGTTAAAGTACAGAATAGGTACAAAACACCCTCCCCTCCCCATGTTAAGAATGGCTTTTTAAATAATAACGTTATTATTTCAGCCAGCATGGATCACTCTCTGCATGAGTACCCATTTTTCTTTTAATATTCATAAAAAGTAAAACTTTTTTTCAAAATAAATAAATAAATAAATAAATGTTTGTAAATGTGACAAATAATCGTTTAGTTACGGCAACGTCAGTAAATAAAATATGTTACGTGCGGGGTGGGGTGGGAGACTAAGGGAGCGACTATTATTTTTTTCTACTGGTCGCCATGGAACTCAACGCCCAAGAAGTACCAAAATGTAATTTTTTTTGTCAAATAAATAAATTTCAAGCAATTTTTGCAATAAATAATAGATAGCAACTTCGTTAATTTTACGACTCGCCCCAGCATATTATAAACACCCTAACTTCCCCATGTTAAAACGGTTTTCGGAATGAACAACCTCCCCATATTAAGAACGGCTTTCGAGGTTTATGGAAGGGCGTTTTTTTTAACATGGGGGGGGGTTATAATACGTTGAGGCATGTCGTAAAAATGAAATAGTTTAGAAAAAGTTAAAAAAAACTTTTTTATGTAAACAATGCCGTGAAAAGAAACGAAACAATTAAAACGTAATGTTTCATGAGTGAAAAGCCTTAACATAAATAAAATTAAAAAATTGGTAAGTACATAAATGAATTTAAATTTTTAAAATATGGGATTTTTTTTTTGTGCTAATGCAGAGAGTGATCCGCACTATTTTTTTAAAATCGTTTTCCACGTTTAATTAAAGTTTATGATATGTTTTTATTCATTTGTAAGGTTAAAGTACAGAATAGGTACAAAACACCCTCCCTTCCCCATGTTAAGAATGGCTTTTTAAATAATAACATTATTATTTCAGCACGGATCACTCTCTGCATGAGTAAGTTTTTTTTGTTTTTTTTTTTACTTATCGAGTTAACAGAAAATGAAATCTTTCGTCAATTCGTGGCTGTGAAATGAATCGAACCGGAAGTTCAGTTTTATCAACAGAACAGATTCGCAGTAACGGTTAAAAAAATATATTTATTTTATTTATTATTTAATATTTTAATAATTCGCGAGGTAAATTTATTTTAATAACATAAAAACATACCTCGACTCTAAAAATGGGTTGTCTGAAAATTTCAAATAAATTGGTAACGTAGAAATATGGTTTTATTCGTTTAGAACGAACCAACTTTACATTTTTATATATATAGATAGATATATATATGTATATATATGTATATATATGCATATATATATGTATATATACATGTATATATATGTATATATATGTATACATATATATATGTATATATATATGTATATATATATATATATGTATATATATGTATATATATATGTACACACACATATATATATATATATATATATATGTATATACTAGCTGTACCCTGCCACGCGTTGCTGTGGCTTAATTTCGTGTAATGGAAAATTCTAATAAAAAGAGTAAATGCATGTTTCTTATATTCTTAGTACAGCAATCCACTCCAAAAAGTAAAAAAAAAAAAGGCGAAAATGAAAAAAAAATATGGTACTCTTGCAGAATTGGATCCGGATCCTTGGGAGTTAGCATCAATCATGGCTTGGGCTCGACCAACATTCAGTGGATTAAGCCGAAAGTTGCTAAACCATTAAAACGCTAAATAGTTTTCTTTTTTATTGTATTAAAAAATGTGATTTTTTAATTAATATTTGGGTAAGGGGGGGTACTATACACAGATTCGAAAAAGTTGTTCAAAAACGAATAAATGAAAGCAAAGGTAAGGTAAATTACGTTTCTATCTAACTGGATAATTTTTTAGTGTTTTTATTTAATGTAAAATGTTTAATCGGCTCAAAAACGCAGTGTTTATCTATGTATTTGAAAAAGACGAATGGTCGCGGACTCTGTTGAATACGTTAAGTTTGGGAAAATCAGCTAAAAACTATACAAAACAATATCAGACACCTACTGATTATATGTTATTGTGACATAGGCTGACATATTCGGTGGGTTTCTGATAGTATTTTGTATAGTCTTTTAGTTTTAAATCATTTTCTCAAACTTAGCATCATCAACAGTGTCCATCACCTTTTGTATTTTTCAAATACACTGATAGACACTGTTCTTCGAGCCGACTAAACGTTATAGTAAATAAAACGGGTTTGTATTACTAAACACAGAAACGAAAAAGTTGTTGAAAAATAAATATAACAAATAAATGTTATCAAAGGCAAGATAAGTTATTTTTCTACCTAACTGGATAAGATTTTAGTGTTTTTATTTAGTGTAAAATGTTTAATCGGTTTGAAAAAAATGTAGCGTTTATCTGTATATTTGAAAAATACAAATGGCGACAGACTGTTGAACACATTAACTTTGGGAAAATGAGTTAAAACTAAAAAAAAACTATACAAAATACTGTCAGGAACTCACTCAATATATGTTACTGCGACATAGGCAGACATGTATTCAGTGGTTTTTAACAGTATTTTGTATAGTTTTTTTTAGTTTTAACTCATTTTCCCAAACCTAATGTGTTAACAGTCTGCCGCCATTTGTAATTTTCAAATATAACATTAAACGCTGTGTTTTCTGAGCCGAATAAAAATTTTGCATTAAAAAACAAAAAAAAATTATCCATTTCGGTAATAAAGTAACATATCTTGCCTTTGATAATATTTGTTATACATTTATTTTTTGACAACTTTTTCGAATCTATATGTACAGTAGTACAAACCCAATAAAAACACTAAAAATTATCCAATTAGGTAGAAAAGTAACTTATCTTGCCTTTGAAAATATTTACTTGTTATATATTTGTTTTTGTTGACAACTTTTTCAAGTCTTTGTGCAAGTACAAACCCAAAGGTGTATTTTTCTGTCTAATTTTATTTTTGTTACCGCGCTTAAATTTAAATTTCACAATATCTTTTTGTGGGGAGGGTATTTTTTTTTACATTAGGTCCACCTCCACAATTTTCGACTATGCTGAATAAGAAAATCTCATTTAAAATTTGCAGAGGCAATTATTTTCGAGATATAAAGACCTGTACTATGCACTATAATTCACTGACGGCCATGAATAAACACTCCCAACCTCCCCATATTAAGAACGGCTTTCGGAATAAACAACACCCATGCCTAACCACATGTTTTAACCTTTTACCTGTCTTTCGTCTTTTATAAGCGGCTTTTGGAATAAATACCACCATTCTCCCCATGTTAAGAACGGCTTTCAGAATAAACACCCCCAACCTACCCATGTTAAAAATTGTGGAGGTGGACCTAATGTGAAAATTTACCTTTTGTTTTTTTAATAAATTGTTAGTTGAAAGCACAGAATAGTGACAAAACATCATCCCCTCCCCTTGGTAAGAATAGCAAAAAAAAAAAATAATGGTTTTCTTGGTAGAAACTTTTCCGTATTTCACCTAGCAATTTCTGGTGCTAATGAACTTACTAATCCACGCTATTTTTTAAATCGAATTTCCAAGTTTAATTAAGATTAAAGTACAGAATAGATACAAAATACCTTCCCCTCCCCATGTTAAGAATGGCTTTTTAAATAATAACGTTATTATTTCAGCACGGATCACTCTCTACATGAGTACCTAATATTTTTTTTCAGCCATTCTTACCATAGAAAGGGGATGGTGTTTTGTAACTATTCTGTGCTTTTTTAACTAACAATTTATCATTAAAAAAAGATATTGTGAAATTATAAAAAAAATAAAAAGATATTGTGAAAGTTGAATTTAACTTGAAAAAAAAACAAAAAAACAATGAGAATGGCGCGTTCAACATTGTAGCCGGACCTTATTTGGCAATAAGGTCATGTGAGTCGATTAATGGGTGCTAATGCACTTACTGATCCGCGCTATTTTTTTAAATCGTATTTCCAAGCTTAATTAAAGTTTTATGTTTTTTTGGTATTTTATTTAGATTAGGTCCACCTCCACAATTTTCGTTTAAATGACGACTTTTAAAAGTTTCCGACTATGCTGAATACAGAAAGCGCATTGAAATTTTGCAGTAATAAGTAGTTATCGAGATATAGATAGTTGTTTTATGCATTGTATTCTTTGGCGGCCATCTTTGTTACGCGCGTAGATTTGTTTATGACGCGTGCAAGCGTGTAAAAAAGACAGCTGCCAGAGATTACAATGCATTATATAAATTTTTAATATCTCGATAACTACTTATTTCTGCAAAATTTCAATGCGATTTCCGTATTCAGCATAGTCGAAAACCTACAAAAGTCGTCATTTAAAAGAAAATTGTGGAGGTGGACCTAATCTAAAAATTTACCGTTTTTTTCATTCAATTGTAAGGTTAAAGTACAGAATAGGTACAAAACACCCTCTTCTCCCAATGTTAAGAATGGCTTTTTAAATAATAACATTATTATTTCAGCACGGATCAATAAGTGCACGAGTATCCAATTTCTTTAAAAGCATTCATATTTTCTTATATAAAAACAACTTCTGTAAAAAAAAAAAAAGAAAAAACGTGCACTTTCAATCTTTGTTAAAAAGGTTTTCTTGAAAAAAAAAACAAAAAGTACGGTAAAAAAAGCAAAGTACAAAACGTTAATCGGTATTCACGCAGAGAGTGATCCGTGCTGAAATAATAACGTTATTATTTAAAAAGCCATTCTTAACATGGGGAGGGGAGGGGGGTTGTACCTAATCTGTACTTTAACCTTACAATTGAATAAAAAAACATATCATAAAACTTTAATTAAACGTGGAAATACAATTTAAAAAATAGTGCGGATCACTCTCTGCATTAGCACCGAAAGTACAGATTAGTTAGAAAACATCCTCCCTCCCCATGTTAAGAATGGCTTTCTAAATAATGTTAATGCTTCAGTACTGTTCCTTGTCTGCTTAAGTTTAATTTTTGTTTATTAAAATGTTAGGTGAAAGTCCAGAATAGTTACAAAACACCCTCTTCTCCCAATGTTAAGAATGGCTTTTTAAATAATAACGTTATTATTTAAGCACGGATCAATAAGTGCACGAGTACCCAATTTCTTTAATAAAGAAAAAGCATTCATATTTTCTTATGTAAAAACAACTTTTGTGAAAAAAAAAACAAAAAAAAACGTGTACTTTCAATGTTTGTTAAAAAAGGTTTTCTTGAAAAAAAAACAAAAAAATACGGTAAAAAAAGCAAAGAACAAAACATTAATCGGTATTCATGCAGAAATAATAACGTTATTATTTAAAAAGCCATTATTAACATGGGGAGGGGGTTTTGTACCTATTCTGTACTTTAACCTTACAATTGAATAAAAAACATATCATAAAACTTTAATTCAACGGGGAAAGGCGATTTAAAAAATAGTGCAGATCACTCTCTGCATTAGCACCGAAAGTACAGATTAGTTAGAAAACATCCTCCCTCCCCATGTTAAGAATGGCTTTCTAAATAATGTTAATGATTCAGTACTGTTCCTTGTCTGGTTAAGTTTAACTTTTGTTTATTAAATTGTTAGGTGAAAGTCCAGAATAGTTACAAAACACCCCTATCCCCATGTTAAGAATGGCTTTCTAAATAATAACATCATTATTTCAGCGGGGTAGCTTCTCTGCATAAGTACCATGTTTTGTTTTTAAATTGTTAGGTAAAAGGACAGAATTGTTACAAAATACCATCCCCATGTTAAGAATGTCTTTCTAAATAACATTATTTCAGCACGGTATTTTCTATGCATACGTACTATCTATTTTTGTTTATTAAATTGTTAGGTGAAAGTATAGAATAGATGCAAAACTCCCTCCTCATGTTAAGAATAGCTTTCTAAATAACGGTATTATTTCAGCACGGTACCTTCTCTGCATAAGTACTATCTTTTGTTTATTAAATTGTTAGGTGAAAATATAAAATAGTTACAGAACACTCTCCCTTTCCCATGTTAAGAATGGCTTTCTTAATAGCGTTATTTCAGCACGGTACCTTCTCTGCATAAGTACCAACTTTTGTTTATTAAATTGTTAGGTGAAAGTATAGAATAGTAACAAAACGTCCTCCCCATGTTAAGAATGGCTTTCTAAATAACGTTATTATTCTATTATTATGTTACTTTCTCTGCATAAGTACCATGTTTTGTTTATTAAATTGTTAGGTGAAAGTACAGTACTCATGCAGAGAGTGATCCGTGTTGAAATAATAACGTTATTATTTAAAAAGCCATTCTTAACATGGGGTATGGAGGGTGTTTTGTACCTAATCTGTATTTTAACCTTACAATTGAATAAAAAACATATAATAAAACTTTAATTAAACCTGGAAATACGATTTAAAAAATAACGCGGACCACTCTTTGCATTAGCACCAAATATTATTTAAGCAAGTTACCAATCCGTAAAAAAAACTGTACTTTTACCAACCAATCTTATATCGAAAAACAAAAACAAAATTTAAAAAAACTCAAAAAGCAAGTGACAAACTTTTTTTTGCCTTATATAATAAAGAAAAAATGTTTGAATTAAAAAATTTGGAAGATAAACAAATGAATTATGTTTTTTTGTTTTTTTACTTATCGAGTAAACAGAAAATGAAATCTACTTCGTTTCGTCGGCTGTGAAATGAATCGAACCGGAAGTTCAGTTTTATCAACAAAACAGGTTCGCACTAACGATTACGAAAATATATTTATTTTATTCAATATTTTAATAATTCGCGAGGTAAATTTATTTTAATAACATAAAAACATCCCTCGACTCTAAAGATGGGTTGTCTGAAAATTTCACATAAATTGGTAACGTAGAAATATGGTTTTATTCGCTTATAACGAACCAAGAATTACATTTTTATATATATAGATAGAAAATATGCATATTTTGGCGGTGGTTGTAACAGCAAAGCCGTGAGGGTTTTTTTTCTGTTCTTTTCCTCCTTTGCGGTACGGGTTCGCGCTTGCCTTCCTACTACCACTTTTTTTTTT
>NC_136514.1:28711614-28761614 GCF_053919585.1 Euprymna scolopes | reverse complement strand
TTAAGCATTTATTTTTGAATATCGAGACTTCTGTCCACAATGATCTAATAATTATAACATCATGATCTATGCATGCGAGCTTAGGTAACTGACTTTCTATTTCAATTGTAAAGTGCTCAACAGTTAGAACCGCGTTTCTTAAAGGGCTGACATAATTGTTGCCATAATAATTTTTTAATACTTACAGACACTAGTGTTTCATCCTTTCGGGAATCATCAGTGTAGAGTGCTCAACAATAATAACTGCAGTTCTTAATATATATATATATATATATATATATATATATATATATATATATATATATATATATATATATATATATACTCTTCATATGCATTGATCACATTTAAAAAAGATATTGTTTTTCAATACATTTGAAATTTATATATACATATATATATGTATATATGTATATATATGTATATATATATATGTATATATATATGTATATATATATGTATATATATATATGTGTATATATATGTATATGTATATATGTGTATATATATATATGTATATATATGTGTGCATATATATATGTTTATATATATATATGTGTATATATATATATGTGTATATATATATGTGTGTGTGTGTGTGTGTGTGTGTGTGTGTGCGTATATATATATATATATATATATATATATATATATATATATATATATATATATATATATATATATTTCCTGTGGAATTTCCTTCCTGTATCTGTGATCGCATCATGAAACTTCGTGTTTCTCTCTCACATAACAGATTCATCACTATTCTTTCGGTCTATGCACCAACTCTTCAAGCGAATGAAGATAACATCTTGTGTTTCTATGAGTCTTTGCGCTCTGTTGTTGCATCTACACCAATTAATGAAAAACTTGTTATTCTTGGTGATTTCAATGCCTGTGTTGGGAAAGACTATGAGACCTGGAGTCCTCTTGGCCGCTATAGTATCGGTACCATGAATGATAATGGACTTAAGCTACTAGAGCTCTGTTCAGAATTTAATCTTGCTATCTGTAACACTTTTTTTCACCGTAAACTGAAGCACAAAGCTACTTGGATACACCCACGTTCAGAGCTTGGTCACCTAATTTACTTCATCATAATTCGAAAATGCGACCTTCGAGATGCATATACTGTTGATGTCATGCGCAGTGCTGAATGTGATACTGTTGGTGTCATGTGCAGTGCTGAATGTGACACCGATCACAAGTTGGTGAGAGGAATGTTTCATTTACGAATCCGTAAGAAAATTTGTCACAGTGGTGTTAAGGTACCTAGCCGTAAAGTTTAAAAGAGTATGGCAGAAAAGCTTGATAATCTTGCATTTGATGGTACACTGGTGAATTTTAAGACTCAGATTTATTCTGCTGGTGCTGAAGTTCTTGGCTTCTGGAGGGATAAGAACAAGGACTAGTTTGACGACAACAATCTTGAAATTAATCAGTTGCTGATGAATAAATAGAAAATTTATGAATCTTTACTTTGTGAAGATCATTCTAATCATACAACTAATTTGCGACAATACAAAGAGGTCAAAGCCACATTGCAACGTGAGTTAAGAAAAATGAAAACCAATGGTGGATGAATATAACGGAGCAGATCCAAATGGCGTTTGACACAAAAAATTCAAAGGAATTTTATGGACTCCTGCGCCAAGTATTTTGTCCTCCTCCTCTTTAATATCTCCTCTGATGTCAAAAGATGGTTCTGTTGTCATTAAGGATCCAGAAAATATCTTGAAAAGATGGCAAGAGCACTTTACTGATGTGTTTCACAATCCCTCAGCAGTAGATGCTGATGCAATTGATAGTCTACCACAATGTAATATCATATTCAGAATGGATCGTTTGCCTAGTCTGGTTGAGGTGCAGTTGGTTCTCGCACAAATTAGCAGTGGCAAGGCACCTGGTTTGGATGGTGTTCTGGTGAAGCTTCTTCAGATTGGAGGTATGAATATTGCTAATGCTATCCTTGGTTTTGTTGAGGAAATCTAGGAAAGTGCTCCTGTTCCACAAGATTGGATTAATGGTGTCTTGGTGACCCTGTTTAAAGAAAAGGGACAGAGGAATGTTTGTGACCATTACCAAGGGATTATGCTTTTGGAAGCTGTTGGGAAAGTTTTCGCACAAATTCTATTAAACAGGTTACTGGAGGATGTTTGTCCTAATGCTATTCCAGAGTCACAAAGTGGCTTTAGATCTGGCAGAGGAACTATGGAGATGATTTTTTCAGCTCAGCAAGTCCAGGAGAAATGCATTGAACAACAGATACCACTGTAGCAAGTGTTTGTGGATCTAGCCAAAGCATTTAACACCATCAATAGGGATGCTCTCTGGTTAATCTTAGAGAAAGTAGGGTGTCCTCCAACCTTTGTTAGAATATTCAAGGAACTGCACAGGGACATGAAAGCTCGAGTCTCGTTTAACGGAAAATTGTCTGATGAAATCCCAGTTGACAATGGTATCAAACAAGGTGATATTCCTGCCCCTACTCTTTTCTCTATATATTTTGCTGCTCTACTTGTTCATGCGTTTCGAGATTGCGATAGAGGTGTCGTTAAAGTTTTGAACCACAGGTCGCATTTTTAATCTTAGAAGATTTAATGCCAGAACCAAGCTGCATCATGTCTTGGTCAAGGAGTTACTGTATGCAGACGATGCTGTTTTTTTTTTGTCGCACACTGAGACTGATATGCAGCATATAATGGACAGCTTTGCTGACTCCTGCACTGCCTTTGGTCTGAGGATCAGTCTGTCTAAAACAAAGGTGATGTTCACTCTTGCACCGGGCCAGCCATACGTGGAGCCAAACATCATGGTCTGTGGTGCTAGACTGGGAGTAGTTGATTCATTTGTGTACCTTGGTAGTTCTCTGTTGAGGGATGACTGTCTCGACACTGAAATCCACAGGCGAATTCAGAAGGCATCTGTAGCTTTTGGAAGGCTAGAGAAGAGAGTATGGTCTGATCGTGGCATCACAGACAGGACTAAGATCTGCGTTTACAATACCTGTGTGCTAACCACACTGTTGTATTCATCGGAGACATGGACATTGCATCAAAGGCACATTAAATGGCTTGAACAATTTCACCAAAAATGCTTGAGGCGTATCTTAAACATCAAGTGGCAAGCACAAGTACCCGATACTGAAGTCCTTGTGAGAGCATGTTGCTCTAGTGTTGAGACCGTTGTAATCAGATCTCACATGCGTTGAGTGGGCCACTTAGTTTAAATGAAAGATTGTAGGCTGCCAAAACAAATTTTTTATGGGGAGCTTGAAAATGGCAAGCGCCCTCAACTCAAGCCTAGGAAGAGGTTCAGGGACTCTACAAAAAATAATTTAAAAGTCTTACAAATCGACATCGACACATGGGAAGAACTTACTCTGCAAAGGCCGAAGTGGTGAAAGCTTGTACATGAAATTTGTGATGCTCTTGACAAAAGAAAGCAGGCTCACAGCAATCTGAAGCAAGAGCTTCACAAAGGTTTAATTGATGGTCTTAACCATGACACACTGAGCTGGAAATGCGACACTTGTGAACGAGTGCTCTTGTCAAAAGTCGCACAAAACTCCTGTTCAGTTCAACTTTGCACTTATTAGTCCGAACCAAACGATCTGTTTAACATGCAGCAAAGTTTGCAAGTCTACTGCTGGTCTGAGAAGACATGTGATTGTTCATAGGAATACCCTTCAACCTCCAGAGGAAGTCAACTCGGTGGAAATTGCTCAATTTGTATGTCACATCTGCCTCAAGATGTGCAAATCTGCAGCGGGAGTGCAGAGTCATCTGAGATGGCATGGACGACAAGATTGGGAGAACTCAATTTGACGGTGATCATCTGGAAAGATACAGCAATCATCATATATATATATATATATATATATATATATGTATTTATATATGTCTATATATATGTATTTATATATATATATATTTATATATATATATATGTATTTATATATATGTATTTATATATATATTTATTTATATATATATGTATTTATATATATATATGTGTATTTATATATATATATATGTATTTATATATATATATGTGTATTTATATATATATATGTATTTATATATATATATGTATTTATATATATATATATATGTATTTATATATATATGTATTTATATATATATATATATGTATTTATATATATATGTATTTATATATATATGTATTTATATTTAAAAGAGTGTAGCCATCAACAATTGTGGGTTTTTTTTAAAGGTTTTCATCATATTTTTATTTTAAAATATTTTTATAACGCGTTTCGAGCTTAGGGTGTGCTCTCTTCAGATATTTTCGTAAAAAGTTTTTCTTTAAAATGGGAGTTTGTGGATATGCCTCCGCTGATATTAAATATGTTTTTCATAGTGGTGCGATGCGTGTGTTCAGTGTTTAGACGTTCTGTCTCCAACTGTAAATGTTTCACTGTGACCGGTCAAAGTTAGTTTCAAAGAGTGTTTTTTAGTCCATATGGTGAAGGTTTTTATGGCTTCTTTAGGGTTCTTTTTTAAAGACTTTCTTTCCCCATGTATAGCATACACTCACACACAATCCCATACGCATACATATATATTCATGTACATGTACACATGCACACGCACACAGGCACACACACATACACACACGTACATACATAGAAATATATGTAGGAGCATACATATATACACATATACATACCCACCTACACACCCACACACGTACTCGCATACATCCACCGCTAACAATTATTTTTATTTTTTTATTTTTTATTTTATATATATATATATATATATACACTTTTTTTTTTTTTTTCCTACCAAAACACGCATGTATATATGCGCTTAAACATTCAGACATATGTACACGCACCCATACACACACACACAAGTAAGATGGAGAATAATAGGTAGAAGATATATATACACACACATACACGCACATACACACATATATGTACACACATATATGTATGTGCACATACACTCACAAACATCCACATACTATGTAGGCACATACACATACACACACACATGCACACACACAGACATATGCAGGGGCTCACACATACGCGTATATCCATATTCACACGAACACATTTACCCACTCATACATGTGCATACATATGTATATATACATACATACACACACATACATACGGATGTGTATACACTCATCCACCCATATATATATATATATATATGGGCACATGCACTCACAATCCCACACACACATACATATTCATACATCCCACCTTATGTATATATCGGTTGAAGTTTCCTTTCCAATCCATGCACATATGCATACATGGATTCGGTCACCCAAACATAAGTGCACGTATACATACAAACAAGATGTAGCATAGATAACAGATGATATATAATTATACACACACGCATACACAATCATATGTGTACACCCACGCACATACACATATACACACGCACACATGCGCGCACACACACACGCATACGTTTAATTTCTAGTTGTTTGTTTAGTTAAGAGAAATGGTACTGTACTGGGTATGGGCGCGTGCACCCGCGAAAGTGTGCGTGTGCCTTATTGTGCTTTTTTGTTGTTTCGTGTGTGAGGGTGCACACCTACCCAAGCATGCATGCGTGTAAGTGTATTTTGTGTTTTGCCTATTTATGTGTATAATTATGGAGAGACGTTTAAGGCGGGGTTAAACTTTGTTATGAAATTTTTTTCTTGAGTTAGCAAGTAGAAGTAGTTGTCAGTTTGGAAGATGGGCATTATCTCGAATCTGCCTCCACTGCATGTGTGTATATGTTGTGATACATGTAGGTGTCTATTTTCCGCGATTTTGATGTTGGATCGGTGTAGGGCTACTCTATTACTAAGGTTTTTTGTAGCGCCTATGTAGGATTTATCGCATGCTGGACATTTTATTACATAGATTACGTTTTTTGAGGTGCAATCTAGGTTTTTTTTAATTTTGAATGTTTGTATGGGGTTCGCAAATGTGTATGTGTTTCCCTCTAATATTATGTTGCAGACTCCACATCGTTGTTTATTGCATTTTGTGACTCCTTTTGTTGCGTCTTGATTGAGTTTGGATGAGGTAAGAATGCGTTTTAGGTTTTTGGGTTGGCGTATGTATTTATATATATATATATGTATTTATATATATATAAATATATATGTAAATATATATATATGTATTTATATATATATGTATATATATATATAAAACCATCCGCAGATTGTTTCGCTGTCTCACAGCTCTTTACTATGGCTATATCAGCACCCATCCGAACCCTGGGATTAAACCAGCAACCATCGAGTTGATAATCGGTAGCTCCATCCATTACAATATTGGAACAGGCGCCGCTAGCGATGATATGTAACAATGTTTTGCACAAACCGGGTCAAGATCAAAGTGTAGTATCTGTTCTTCAGATCTACACTTCAATTTCTTGTTCTCTGTCAGTGGAGGAGAAATCCTTCACGACTGAGACAATTTTTATTATTGTTCCTTTTCTCCACATTAAAAAAACGTCTCTGGTGTCTAACTCTGTCCGGTGGGGAGACATTATAAATAGGAACATTGACTGCCACTCCCACAGAGCTCCATTTGTTTATGCTTTGCATTACGCTAAACCAGTGACAGGGGATATCAATTACCAAGACTGCTGGACACGAGAGGAGAGAGGGCTTAGATATTAATCAAAGGACAGATTGTTTCACTGTATTACAGCTCTTCAGTGTTGCTAGACCAAAACCCATTTCAAGCCCGTGCGATTAAACCAACAATCATCGAGATGATCAGTTAGTCAGTAGCTCCATGCGTTAAGCCACTATCTCTCTCTCCCTCTCTCCCTCTCTCTCTCTATCTCTCTCTCTCTCTCTCTCTCTATATATATATATATATATATATATATATATATATATATATATATATATATATATATATATATATATATATGTTGGTACGGGTTTAGGTTCTTCCAAGTCCCAAAACTACCGACCAGCTTTAATAATTACTAAACGTACAACAAGTATAAACGACAAGAATTTATTAACAAACATGAAAACATGACAACACTGCAATTCAGAACATTAAGGTAAAAAGATTACTCACTTCAATAGTGGGGTTTACGGGAGGAGTGAGGACTGTATTCTAGAGTTGTACTCTGCCTGTCCAACATTGTCTTTTAGGAGAAGAACTTTTTGCATCCGTGCCTCATGTGTACGGACTCTCCTCTCCTTTTTTCAAGGGACCTCCCTCCTTACCCTACACCGGTAATCCGGTGCTCTTATTTATTCCCCTACATATATATATATATATATATATATATATATATATATATATATATATATATATATATATATATATTCATTTTCATTTTAAATCAGTCGTAGTCTAAAAAAAATCAAGAGGTCCTACTTTCTGGCCTCTAAATGAGATACATAGATATTCGAATGTTCCATTAAAGTTCTTTGTCTAACAAACACCGAAGTTGTAAAGAAGTTAAAGATTTATTTTTAAATGTTTTTGACGCTCATCAAAGTTATATTATATATCATTATATGATGATCTAATCATTATATGATGATCAGCGCATGCTAATTAAATTGACGGACTTTCATTTCAACTGGAAAGTGCTCAACAATAAGAACCGAGTTCTTAAAGAGTCTGACATAATTATTTACTATCATAATTTTTTAATATGAATAGGCACTAGTGTTTTATACTTTCAGGAATCATCAGTGCAGAGTGTCACGATTACCGCCGGTCGGAAAATTCAAATCCGACCACGAAGCTATCTGTGATTTCATTAGCCAGGACAAACCCCCCAAAACGAACAAGTCTGTTGTCTTATGTTTGTTTACAGATGTCAATAGTGTGTTTGCAAAGGTCAAAGTCAAACCGGTGTCGACTAAAATCTATTCTTCTTGTCTCCATAATCTTCTGCTGGGGTCTTTAAACCATAATTACTCCAAACTTTTTTTTTTAAATACAACATTTTCTTATCTTTTTTTTTTTACAAAACAAATGAAACTCGCACTTGTTAATGTGTTAACGACTGTTAGGTGGGCGATGAGAAACCCCCTTCATTATCAGTAATGGTGGAACTTAGCTAGGTTTTAATTATTTAAAGAGGACGGTTCCTTTTCTTCAATCCAGGAAAAACAGAACGTTGACATCTCACGCATATACGCACATGCAAAAAATAAAAAAATAAATAAAAAATGTCCTCAATCTTCATAAACAAAAAAAATAAATTTAAAAAAATGTCCTCAATCTTAATAAACAAAAAAACAAAAAAATAAATTAAAAAATGTCCTCAATCTTAATAAACAAAAAAACAAAAAAATAAATTAAAAAAATGTCCTCAATCTTAATAAACAAAAAAACAAAAAGAAAATAAAAAAATGTCCTCAATCTTCATAAAAAAATATATCCTCAATCTTCATAAACAAAAACAAAACAAAACAAAAAAAACAAAAGAACATAGATATTAGAAATCTGCCATTTTCTGTTGAAACGGCAGATTTTAATATTTTTTCAAAATCATAGACTCCAGCTGTTAAATAGTGGTGTGCATATATCGTGTATATATATCGGGAAAATTATATATGACGGGGATTACATTTGTAACAGAATGTCAGATGACGAGGGGAGGGGATTATATTTATAACAAAATGGCATTTATATCTGAGGCTGAGAGATATGTCATATACAGTTCTTTTAACATATAGAGAGAAGATATTTCTTTATGATGATGGTGAAGGGGACACATTATACTTGAAGGGAGTTATACAAAGTTCTTTTACAGAGATGATGTATAAAAACATTTACCTTTCTTTGTTAGAATGAAGACACGAAGACAAACAGTTTACAAAAATATAAATGATGATCCTTGTATTCTACCAGCTGGTTGATTGATGAACCAGGTACTCAAGCTCTTACGATTACATGGTCTCATCTTTCAACCCCCTCTCGCCTTCAAAAGGGCATCAGCTCCCATTTTGACTGACTCAAATCTCTTTTCACCGGCTCTCTGTCTCTCTGTCTGTCTCTCTCTCTCTCTCTCTCTCTCTCTCTCTCTCTCTCTCTCTCTCTCTCTGCCAACTGACTCGAGCCCATTTCAATATATTGGGAATTCTTTTTCTTTATGGTCAAAACGTGCCTCACCACATGAAATTCATTCACGTGGATTTTACCTATGTATGTCTAAACACGCTTTTGGCAAACAAAAAAATTCCTAATTTGAATTGTTCAATTTCTAACCTATTTGTTAATCATTATTTATAAACTGCATTTTTCATATCTATCTCTGACATAAATAGTATTTAGTTATTTCCAAGAACAATGACAATCGTTCTACATTCCTAGAGTTTCAATATCTACTCTTTTTTTTTAAACTTTTCTTACTGGGTTCGATTCTAACCTTTTCCAAATATCATTTTCAAACTTATCTAGTTTGTTTTTTTACTTACTGGGGTTTGTCCCTTTTCATGTAACACAGTTACATCCCCTGAATTTTAAGAACTCTTCAATATTAACAAATACGATAAAATTGTATAACTCGATCAATTTTTGTTGTACTTGTAATTATTTTTGTTATTCTATCATTTTTTCGTTAATTTTGGAATTTTTCAAATCTTGATATGACACGTATGAGGTGCCTTCAATAAGTTTCCAGACTTTTATTTTTACAGGCATTTAAAATTGGCCTAGACTCTTGAAAATTCAGCATGTCATTGTTATATATCTTATGAGATGTCTGACCAATTTTTATGATTTCAAGTTCAAATGAACAGCTACAGCAGGAATCGGAATACACTCTACTAAAGCCTGATTGTCACAGCTGGTGAATTTCAAAAATACAATCTGGACGTGAGGACACTTTAGAAGAACGATATACAATAAAATTCCGTTTCAAACTTGAAAAAAAAATGCCACATGAACGTATGGAATGCTTCAGACTACTTTTGGAAGATCTTGCATGAATCGAGCATCAGTTTTTGAGTGGCATAAGAGATTCAAGGAAGGCAGGCAGTCTGTGAGGGATGATGAGAGTTGTGGGAGGAGTAAGGAAGTCAGATTGATTGGCCAAATAAAGAATTTCGTGGATAAGGACCGTCGTGTGTCTATAAAGACTATTCGACCAAAATGGGCATCAAGACAGTTTTTCACCCTCTCTATAGTCTAGACCTATTGGTTATTCCCTAAGCTCAAGGAAAACTTTAGAGACTGTGTTGTTATGAGACAATTTAGGAGATGAAAGAGGCTGTGATGAGGCTCATTAACACACTGACACAAGGGGACTTTCATGAGGCCTTCCGGAAGTTGTTGGAACAATATAACAAGTGCATTGCAGCTGGAGGAGATTACTCCCCAATCACTCCAACATCCCGCATCATCATGCACAGGGAGGTGCTGGTGGCTTAGTAGTTAACGATGCAGGCTGTTAATCTGAGTGTGCCAAGTTCGAACCTAGTTCGTCCCACAGAAACACTTTCACTTAGGCAACCTTCACGTGGTCCCTCCCATAAGTACCCGATATCCTTCTAGAAAGAATTCCTAATAGAAAAGATATTGAGGAAACGAATGTCAACAAAATTCATTATCATGGACGATGCTAAACAAACAAACATCAGTACCAGGTGTCGTATAGCGGGAGGAGGGATTGTCTGTGGCATGCATGTCGTTCATTTACAAGCGGCGTGTGCGTGATATGTATACGTGTAAGATATATGTGGGTGCGTGTGTATCTGTGTCTGTATCTACGTATAGGTGAGTGTGTGTGTGTGTGTGTGTGTGTGCGCGCGCGCCCACGCGTGCGCGTGTGTGCGTGCGCAGCTGTGGTCGTCTGTCGATGTATGTATCTGCATTTGGCCGTGTTCATAATGTCTTGTCTAATTTAATACGTGTGTTCATGTGTGCATAGCAAGCAATTCCTTCGACATACCTCAGTTTCTGACTTCTTTCTGCGTCGACTCTCTGGGCCTGGAAACGATGCATAAATGAATAAACAACTGGTTTCTTTTAATTGAATGCTTGGTTTTATTCTTTCTGGGTCTTGGCAGTTCTGCATCGTGTGTGTGTGTGTGTGTGTGTGTGTGTGTGTGTGTGTGTGTGTGTGTGTGTGTGTGTGTGTGTGCGCGCGTGCGCGCAGCTGTGGTCGTCTGTCGATGTATGTGTGTGTGGGGGGGGGTGCGCAGCTCTGGTCGTCTGTCGATGTATGTATCTGCATTTGCATGAATAAACGACTGGTTTCTTTTAATTGAATGCTTGATTTCATTCTTTCTGGGTCTTGGCAGTTCCGCATCTAACTTGTCTTTACGTCATTTTTTTCTACGCATCTTTGCGAAATCTCAACAGTTAGTTCCGTTCAAACTCGGAAAACCAACTGACTTACATGCGAGAGAAAAGATATCTTCTGCTCTTTCTTTCATGCTCTTTCTTTCATGCTTTCTACGTTTTCTCTCACACGTGCCCGATTGACCTATCCCAGGTGCTATCTTCGACCTCTGCTACCGAGTTTGACATACGTCAACAACTTAACTCTTGAACTCTTCTTACCAACCTTCACAGCAAAATCACAATTTTCAACATGCTGGCGTAACCCGGGATAGATTACACATCAGAGATGACGGTGGCTAAGCATTTAACGGTACAAACTGACAGCCTGGGTGCGCTAAGTTTAAGTCCAGTCTGTTCCTTCCGTGAGTATCCAATATCCTTCGAGAAATAATTCTTAATAGAAAGATACTGGAGAAACGAATGCCAACATAAATCATCATCATGAATGATGCCAAACAAACAAACAAACAAACAAACAAATAGACAAACATCATGCAAACTCGTTTGCACCTTAGAAATGAAACATTATCATTAACCACAATTAACTAAATAAATAATAAAAAAACCGATATTGCTTGAAAAAGAAGTCTCGATCCCAATCAGCAAATAAACACTTGACTCAAAAAGTGGAGGGAGGGGAAGGGGGCATGGTGAAAAATACAAACATTAACGATTGCAAAAAAAAAAAGAAAGACAAAAAGATAGCTGAAATGTTAACCCTTTTCCGCCAGATTATTTTTATGCAATAAGGTGGCACACCCACACGTGACGCAATAAATAAATCTTTTAATCATGAAACCCACACGTGACAAAAGTTAGCATGCAACTGACGCACGAACATTCATTTGTTGAACCATGTATATACCTGTACTTTGAAGACCAGTTGAGCTGACAAGCCATAAGAGTAAGAAATATTTCCTACACAGGTGTCCTTTTGAAAGGCGACTTGAAAGTGCAGAGAAAAGGGTTAAGAAAATTCTCGAATGCAGAAACTAATATGAGCTACAAATACTAACCGGTCACATGGAAACTACAACAGAAGAAAAACAAAAAAGATAGAGGAATACCACATGGAACCAACAAAACTGAAACCGCATAATTATAAGTTAACTACGCCTCCCCTCCCCATAATATGGTAATATCAGCATGGAATGAAGGACTAAGGAGAATGAAAAGACCGAGAAGAGAAAGCACTAACCAGACCTCTACTGGATGAATGTGAAGAGGACTGGGATCTTGGGAAGGTTTAATGTCACCCAAATTCCAGTGAAAATCAATGGTCATTGCCAGCGAGAAGTCAATAGCAAATAGCTGTTGAGATAATGTGAGAGAGGTGAAGCGTACTGGAATTCTGAGGAAACTTGTTGTCACCCAGACTCCAGGGAATACCACCGGTAAGTAATCTCTGAAGTCTGTGTGAGAACTCTTAATGAGTACAAATAATAATAATAATAATAATAATAATAATAATAATTTTGTGTGTGTGTGTGTGTGTGTGTGTGTCACCGTAAACTGACGCCACATCAAATAAGTGAGTAGAGTCAAGGAGGATGGAAAGACCGAGGAGAGAAAGCACACTAGCCAAACCTCGGCTGGATGAGTGCAAAGAGCACTGGAAGCTTGGGGAGGCTTATTGCCACTAAAATTTCAGTGAAGACCAATGACCGCTGCCAACGAGAAGTCTTATTTCAAATTCTTAAAAATATTTCATTGAATAAATGACTTTGTTAATTCATGTTGTTAAATTTTTATGTATTTAAAAGTCATCATTTACCCAGGCCAGATGGTTGTTCACCCAATCCTGCTTCAGGGAACCATTTAATGTAACTAGGCCGTCTGCAGTCCCTAAATGCAGCGGCTAACCCTAAGTCCCTACGCCTATCTTTTTATCTTCGTCTAGTGATGGACCCTTCAAAATATAACTAGACTTACTTACTACTGGAACTATGCTCTGCTGGTCAGAGCACACAAAATGCGCACGACCTTAAGTCTGTGTAGCAATACTTTTAACATGTTGGCTGGCTGTTCATCGTCAGATGCTGTCATTTGAGTTCTTCTTGTAAATACTTTGGTGAATGGCTGGAATATCGCTTCTTTCAATGCAGTCTGGGCTGGTTGTGGTATCAGCGCTGTAAATAACTGTGTTTTCAAATCAAAGCATTTTAATAGTCAATGATAACTCCAAGATCATTTCTTTATAAACAAGAATAATTATTCATAAGATATTTCAGGGTACACTTTGCACAAAGGAAAGTTAAATTCTTCAAGTTATTAACAGTTTCAAGATGCAGGATTTTTTTCAACTTATATTCGTTCAGATGGTTTTTCAGTCAAAAGAGGAAGAGCTTTTCAACTTTTGGGGAGATTTTCTAACCCTGGGCGAGAGAGGCCCAAAACTGATACGTTTGGTCCAGCAACCAGCGGGCATGTCCTTATTTATAAAAAAACAAAAAAAAAACAGTTTTATCAATTTATTATTTCGACTTTTCTCTAGGAAGTATTACCATTTCTTCCTCCATTCTCTTTCTCTTCATCAATATCTCTCTTTAATTTTCTTTTCCCCTTTTGTTTCTTTCCTCTGAAATCTTCTCTCTCACTTTCTCTCTCTCTCCCTCTTTAATTCTCCTTATCTTTCTCTCTCCCTGAAATCTCTTTTTCTTTTTCTTTCTTTTCTTCTAAACAAATTTTATTATCATAGCAAACTTTCCTGGGAGGTGGTTCTCTGGCTGGATACAAGCCACATGGTATATGGTGACATGTCTTTGCTTTATCGTTATTTTCATGGCAAGTGCTCGACTCAGCTTCAATCTATGGTCCCCCCCTCACCAAACTTTAACAAGAAACACTCGTCTAGCTGAAAACACTATCAATAATTCCTCCCACACTTTATCTGTGCCTAAACCTAAACGTAGATTCCATGAACAAAGCTTCTTTCTTAGAACTGCACGCCTGTGGAACTTTCTTACATTTTCCTACTTTCCAGCTGACTACAATATGGTTGTCTTCAAGTCCAACATAAACAAGTTCTTGATGAGCCGTTCCACTTAGGTTAACAAATTTACTGAATTTCCATTACTATCGATTATTAATAATATAGTCCAATTGACTACTGTACACTCTTAACCCTTATCCTCAAGTGGTCTCTGGGTCTTGATAAGTGATGATGCCTATATATATTTAAAAAAAAAGAAGAAAATATCAAGCCAGAGTCCAAGGGGCCAAATGTCCACTTTATTTAGTTCAGAAATTAGTCTTTTGTTTACATTATCACAATAAAAACATATTCTATCCCATCTCCAAAATATGGGCTTTCTTTAACATCGTGTCAAACACCTCACCTAACTCTTAGCCCATAAGCAAGGTAATTTGGTAATGCAATAGTCAGTCAAGGACAAGTTTTAATGAATGTCAGATGAACGATGAAATAATACGTGATGATTGGTAATGATGGTTAAAACTGAGCAGAACCTGATTATCAAATAGGATGACTCAACAAGAATTTGTTAATATTGGACTTGAAACTGATCATTATGTAGTCAACAGGGAAGAAGCTCTATGGTATTGTGTTCCACAAACGTGTAGTTCTTGGAAAGAAACATTGTTCATGGAAGTATAGTTTAGTTTTAGGTACACAGAGGAAGAAAATAAAATTATTTACAATGGTTGTAGGTAGATCAGTTTTTGTTATGTTTCGTATGAGGAAACTATAAATTGAAGCTCAGTCGAGCAATTACCATGAAAATAACGTCAGAGTAGAGAAAGGCTAGCAAGCTTTCTTTTGTGAGAAAGAGGTAGTAGAGATGAGAAAATAACATTGCTCACTAGATTTTGAAGTCAGTTTTGTACTCTGTCAAGAGTGCTCTGAACATCACCTCCCCAGATGTTATAACCACACTCCATCTTAGGATGTATTTGGCTCTTATACAGGTACTCGATTGCGCCAAGAATGAGATACCTTCTCTAGTAGCAGAATGATTCAGCCATCTTTTCTGTTACCTTAGCAACGGATTTAATGTAAGTCTTCTATTTCAGGTTTGGAGTCAAGAAGCTTATCAAAGCAGGAGGTTTCTTCAAAGGAGAGAAGAGAGCCATTCATTTCACCACGTGCTCTTGATCGGAAGAGAGAGAATCAGTAAGATTATGATCATCAGTGCTCTTTGAAGTGTTGCCATAAATGGTTGTGACATTTGCATAAATGTTAATGAATGATCTTAGAATGTGATTTGGGAAATCATTAATAAAGATCAGTTGGGCCGAGAATGGACCATTGAGGCACACCAGCATTGATACTATGTGCTGAAGACTTCTGCTCATCAAGTACTCCTTTTAACAACCTAACAGAGAGAAAGTATTTGATGGTTGAGAAGACGTTTGTGAATTAATTGACAAAGCCCCTGTCAATAGATTCACTGATCTTTCATGATATTACAGTTAGAACATCAGCTATTGATCATGCAGGACAAAATCCATATTGTTTTTGTTACTGAGAAGGTTGTTTTTTTTTTCTGAGGTGGTTGACAGCTTCTTGATTTATTACAGATTCAAGCAGCATACTCATGATACACAAGAGACTGATTGGTCTGTACGGAAATGCAGAAAATCGATCTGCAATATTTTTCATTCTAGAAGCATTTCTTTTTTAAGCAACGATTGGACATCTTTGTAAGAATAGGAGTTAGTTCTGGTTGCAGCTTTTTAACTATTACGATTAGAATGTAGTAAGGACCAGTTGCCTTGCTGGGATCAAGGTTCTTGATAAATTTGCCAACATTCTGAACAAATATACGGATATCGCTCAGAGTTTTTACAGTCATAACAGAGAATTCAGGAGGCTGGATGTCCTAAATGCAAAGGGTGGAATCTGCCATTAAGTTCTTTGCAAAGAGTTTAGTTCTATCTGATGCTGAGTAAATCAGCTCAGGTCCACTCCACTGATGATAATTGGAATCAAGGTCTCACATCTGCTTAGGATCCTGTTAGTTATTCGCCAAAAGTTATGAGAACAAGCTTCTGTCACTCCAGACTTAAAGGATTTGACATATGACTTTCTCATTTTTTTTATGATCCTTTTGCAGTGGTTACGGACAGTCCCAAAGGCGGCATGGTTTCAGAACATCTATTTTGTTGAAAGAAATTAAAATAGTAATGTCTACGAGCAATGAGAGTAGCACATTTTGGTTTAATATTATTCTGAATACATCCACTTTATCATAAATCCCTGCTGAAATTTCTAGTGAAGTTCTTTGTCCTTTAACCCGGAATTCTGGTGACCATTGTTGTTCTTCATCTAAAATAAGCCCAGTCAGAAGAATACAGACGCTGCAACCTCACTACAAAATGTCTTTCTCCAACAAGCATTTAATAAACCCTGATTCTACGCACTCATTTAATATATATAATAAAGCTAGTGTGTATTTTTTTTTATGTATCATAGACTAGCACAATACAACTTCAGTATTTGATTCTGTTTCAACCTAAAAATTGATTTTAATCTGGTTATATAAGTTTGAAATAACATTCTATTCTTTTCTGGTAAAGTAGTTGAACCTAAGGATTCCCACTTGTTCGTGTAATTGAGATCCTTTGTTCCATTTACATAGCGGATTATTAGTCTAGATTGAAATAAACGAAACATTTTACTTTTATAGTATCATACTAGAAAAAAAAAATGTGCCCCCTTTGGACTAGCCATTGAGCTCGAGTTAGATTATTTGAATCAATAAAATGTGAGTTTGCAAAGTCAGTTAAATACATTATATATATATATATATATATATATATATATATATATATATATATATATATATATATATATATATATATAATAAAAAAGACAAAATTCAAAAGTAGGTTCTTGGTTTTTGTTTTATATATTTCTCTTTTCTTTCTTTTTTTCTTTTCTCTTCAACTGTAAATATAGTGATATAAGTATCAAAAAGGATTTTCTTTGGAATGTTACAGTTAAGTTAGAAATAGTTTTTTTTTTTTTAGTTTGTCATACTTGGGTTTGAAATAGCATTATTTTAAGCCTGTTACAGTTCAATTTTAAATAGTATTTCCTTTAGTTTGTTATGGTTAAATAAAAATAGCATTTTCTTTGTTACAGTTAAGTTTGAAATAGCTTTTGTAGTCTGTTACAGTTAAATTTGAAATAGTATTTTCTTTAGTTTGTTATGCCTAATTTTCAAAGTCGCATTTTCTTTGTGTCTGGCACATTTGAGTTTGAAATAGCATAATCTTGGTATGCTATAATCAAGTTTTAATGGCATTTTATTTATTTTTATTTATTTATTTATTTATTTTTTTGATTTGTTATGCTTAAGTTTGAAATAGGATTTTTTAAAAAGTCTGTTACGGTTAAGTTTAAAATAGCATTACATTACTACACACTCACATTAGTAGGTTAAATAAATCATATCTGACTGTCAGCTTTTTTTTTTATGTAAGACGTTTAAAAAATATCTGAATATTCCCTTGTTTCATACAGATTGATACGGATACAGTTTCTGCTCAACTCCAGAATTGGTTACAAATACAAATTAGGTTACCCAAGAGAATCAACCCTCATGAAAAATGATGCCGATTCTGTTACAGAAATTGGAGACAAACTGTGTTCCATCACCTGTCAGTTCTGAAATGTAGAAGAGTTGTAGATATTACTTAACAAAGCTTTGATACAAAAGTTTACGATTCGTGCATAGGAATTGCTTGTCATAAAGTTATTACTAGGGCTAGGACAAGAGCATATTCTTTTCATTGTTTGGACTCTCGAGTGTGTATCCGTTGATATCTTATATGTTTCTGTATAGACTGATGTGGTTCTCGATTGATTGATTGTGTCTTACTGTGTCGGATATATACTCGAGAGTCAAAACAATGAAAAGAATATGCTGTTGTTATAGCCCTAGTAATTCCATTTCATTCAATTCTGTTTCAGTTTAGTTATATAAGTTTGAAATAACATTCTATTTGATCTCCTCCTTCGTAAGGATTCCCACCTATTTGTGTAATTGAGATTTTTTGTTCTTTTTATACAAATAAAGAGGGTGCTATGACCGGAAATTTAAACCATAATCAACTAAAATAAAATTATAAGAAAATTAGTTAAAAAAAAAAAAAAAAAAAAGGGAGTAATATTAAGAGAGTTCAACTTTGTTCTTAAATTTCAGACATTTTCTAGGATCAAAATCATGTCATGGGTTTTGATCTAGCCATAAGATTTAGTATCATTATATCTTGTCTTATATCTTGACTTTAATCTTCATAGGGAGTAAGTTATATATCAGTTTTTTTTGTTTTATTTTACTTCAGTCGAAGTTCTCAGAAATCAAGGGGACCACAACCTGGGGCTAACACTTGAAGTTTATATGAAATACATAGATATTTGAATGTTCCACTTAAGTTCTTTATATCTCAAGCACTGAGTTAATAAAGAAATTGAGAACATCTGTGTCAGAGGGGACATGTAGCAGTGTATATAAACTGCGTCTATTTTCTCATTCTCTTTAACGTTGTCATATATAATGTGTGTCGTCTAGTGGTTAGATTGTATGGGAGTATGTATACATGTGTATATACGTGTGTATATACATGTGTATATACGTGTCACAGTCATCTATATGACGTGTGTTCGTCTATGACCGCCTTGTGTTGTGATCGTCTAATCCAGAGTTCCTTGTGTGGGTGTATGTACATTTAAATACAGTTCATGAGAGGACAATAATATATATAAATACCTTTACAACAGAAAAGACGAATAACATTTATTTGGAGTTTCAACATCTGGCCAATCGGGAACATATCTGGCCCATCTTTAGTCTTGTTTGACAGGAATCTCCAATGGAAATTCTCCAAGAAACGATAGAGCCTTGGGGTTTATTTTCGGCAACATTTTATTCCAGAGTGTTTTTGCCCTTTGTGTAAAATGCAACGGTGATTCTGACTATGGCCATTTCTGACCTCCTCTACTCGGAACTCTAATTCTACATATTCATCTAATATATACAATAAAGCTAGTGTGTCTTTTTTTTTGGGGGGGGCATCATAGACTAGCACAATACAACTAGTACTCATCTTTTATAACTATTGTTCCAACTGTATCCGTATCAATCTGTATGAAACAAGGGAATATTCAGATATTTTTTAAACGTTTTACATGAAAAAAAAAAAAGCTGACAGTCTGTCCCTCTCCCGACTAATTCTACAATTCAGTTCTCCTTTGAACTTTCATTTTTCCTTGATACCTCTCTGGCAATCTTTTCTGTGTTCGTTAACCGTGGAAGACCTAATTTTTCCAAGTTTGTGCGTTTATTACTGAGATATCACTTCTTGAATCGAGTAACAATTTTACGCTTTGACCATTTATTTTATATTTAGGTATTCTTTGACCCTCCTTCATTTCGTTTTTAGACAAAGACTGCGTTCACCTTCAATTGCCGCTTTGTTTTTACTTGTCTCTGTTTCGTCAGAAAAAAAAGAACTTTTACGACTTACACGCCTACAATTAAAACATACTTTATCCTTAAAGAAACAATCGGTTTTTATATGCTTTCCATCACACGCATTGCATATAACAATTTTTTGTTTCTTTACTTGGATTCGACTTTTATCTTACAGTCTGTATCCGTGATATGTGTTTCTCTTCAATCCGATCATTATCTTTGAAAATATTGACGCTTATACAGTTTAGTCAAGACATTAAAAAATGAAAACATTATATTGTACGTACTCGTTATAGTCTGAAGTTCTCTGAAAAAAAATCACTTAATTTCATCAAGTAGTTTTTATTTTACAGCGAAAAAACAATTTGTTATGATACCGAGCAAAAGGTTCGATTTTTAGAAAGAAAAGCGGTGCAAGTGTATAAATGTTCCACAAGTAAAAAAGATTACTTGTGGACCATTTATAGACTTGCACCAGAAAAGCTAGTAATAAAGATGGGGAGGGAGTGTCGGCGCTTTAACTGGAGTTATCTCCCTTTGGCGTGTTCAGCAAATTTCGTAATGGCTGACTTCAACGCGCTCTCATAAAAACGTGTTTTTCTGCTGTAAAATAAAAACTATTCGATCAAATTAAATAAAACAATTTTTTCGGAGATCTTCAGTCCAAAACAGAGACGTACAATATAACCTTTTTTTGATATTTTCATTGTTTTAATGTCTTGACTAAACTGTACAAGTACCAAAATATTTATTGATCTAATTTCTTTGTCCTTCGGTGTCATTAGACCTTGGACAAAAATTAGACATTTGAACATGTCGCTCGAGAATTTAAATTCGAGTTAATTTAAATGCCTCTCACTGTGCGTTTACCATAACCTGCAATCCTGCATACGTGACAAAATCATCGTTCTCCTGTTTTATGATATTCAGACACTTATATAGCGTATGATAAGAGACTATCTCTTTTATCGAAAATTTTCAACAAAATGTCTATTGTTTTGCTAAATGACATATCCTCCGTTTTTTTGTTTGTTTGTTTTTGCTTGTTTGTTTTTTGTTTTGTTTTTTTTGGAAGGATTAAATTCGTGTATTTAGTATTTTCTTCTGTTCCCACCTTTTGTAACAATAGAATGATTTTTCTTCATCAGACAATTGTTCGCATCTTTTCGTAAATATGGTTTCAAACCTACGAAAACTTATGCTGAAAACATTGAACCCATATCCGGGTGGTATTTAAATTGAGAGAGTGAATTTGAGAGTTTTCAATTAAAATATCCTTGAACTTATGATTTTGTGGTCCTAGACAATACGACTTTCAAAAGGGATTTATTGTCGAGTATGAAACAGATTATGTATTGTATCTTCCTCGGGTATTTTGGAAGTATTAAATTCGCGTATTTAATATTTTTATCTGTTCCCAACTTTTAAAACAGTAGAATGATTTTTTTTTCGATGTTCGCATCTTTTTTTTTTTAATATATAAATATTGCTTCAAACATACGAAAATAAACTGGAAACGTTAAACCAATATCCTGGCCGTATTTAAATTCCGAGAGGAAATTTGAAATTCGTTCAGCAGAAAAAATCCTGGACCTGGTGATTTTGTGTTCCAAAAAATGGCTTCCAAAAGTGATTTATTGTTTCTTGTCTGTTGTTTGAATAACTTTTCAAACTTCTTTTGTTGTTGGTGTTGTTTTTCTTGTTCCAATTGTTGTTGTTTTCCAATTGTTGTTAGAATTATTTTATTGTTCCAATTGTTGTTAGAATTATTTTCTTGTTCCAATTGTTGTTGTTTTCCAATTGTTGTTGTTTTCCAATTGTTGTTAGAATTATTTTATTGTTCCAATTATTGTTGATATTGTTGTTGTTCGAATTGCTGTTGTAAAGTGACTTGTAGCACTTTAGTAGTTAATTCCGGAATTTGTTTCATTTTTTTTTTTTTTAACGTATCCACGAAAAAAATATTATTCCAATTTCTGTAGACAATAATTTTTCTAAGGAAAGGAAAAATCTTTACTTCATGTAAGAATTGAATTAAAAAAATTTTTTATATACGTTCCTCTTTAAGTAACCCCCCCCCAAAAAAAAAACAACTAAGGAGGCAAGAAATACTAATTTTCTGTAAATAACGATAAGGCTAACGTTCATCATTAGTTTTTTTTTTGTTTTGTTTTTTTTTTCAACTTGCGTGATATTTTCGATTAGTTCGCTACTAGATCTATATTTTCTAAACTTGTGAATTCGTTTCGACTTTTAAGTTATCACTGATATATTCTGTGAAAGGAGGGATATATATCGTTTGAAGTAGCTAAGTGATTTTGCTACAGTAAGTACTGAACGAGTGTTGTAATCGGAGTAAAACTTTCGACGTCTCTTTCCAGATGGTTTTAACAGTCGGCATTCATGACTTAACCAGCCAATCACAATCTTGTTAGGAGGAAAGACCCGGATGTACTCATATTCATTAAATCAGTCATGTGAAATATTTATCCTCTAGGATGAAGATAAGGTGGTGCATAAAATTGGTGTAAAACTGTTCTGTTTAGGAAATTAATTTTATCTGTCCTAGGACGAGTATTCTTCTAGTTAGTTAATAAATAATAAATAACTCACACAAGCGTCAGCTCTATTTGTTTTCGGGAATCAGGGAAAGAAAAAGAACTAAGCCTAGTAAGGAATGCCCTTTTCTCTTCCCTGCAACCTCTTTCTCACAGAAGAGACGTTGCGAGCCTGTCTCTGCTTTATTGTTATTTTCATGGCAAGTGCTCGTCTGAGCTCCAATCTATGGTCCCCCTTCGCCAAACATTCCTGAGAAACACTCATCTAGCTGAAAACACTATCAATAATTCCCCCCCACCACTCTTTATCTGTGCCTAAATCTAAACGTAGATTCCATGAACAAAGCTTCTTTCTTAGAACTGGACACCTGTGGAACTCTCTTCCGTTTGCCTGCTTTCCAGCTGACTACAATATGGTCGTCTTCAAGTCCAATGTAAACAAGTTCTTGATGAGCCGTTCCCCTTAAGTAATCCAATTTACCAAGTTTACACTTCTAACGATTACTATGATACTGTCTCTTTGACTACTGTACGCCCTTTAACCGTTATCCTCGAGTGGCCTCTGGGCCTTGATAAGTGGTGATACCTTTGTAAAAAAAAAAAAAAAAGAAAAGGAACTTGTTTTTATAGGTGGATTCTTTTTATATGTGGCATAAATTTTCATATGAGGGGAATAGTTGCTTTAAGAAGGATGAATTGGGAAGGATAAATAGTAAAGTGGTTGACAGTGGGAGTAAACATTGAAGTTGAGAGTTATAAATTACGATTTAAGTGAAGAGAAATTCTGTCAGTTTTCTTTTCGCGATTGCAGATTTGGGAGTGAATTACGGCATTAGTGAAAAAAAAAAGACAAAAAAAAACAACTTTACTTCATGAAATGTAAATAAAAAGTTTATCTTTTGTTTCGTGCTACCACAAGAAGTGTTAAAACTAAAAAAAGTTTTAGCAATAAAAGATCTTTTCATGGTTTCATATTTCGTTTTATGCTTAGCGACTTCAGTTCCATGTTTGCATCAGCTGTATCCATTTCTGCCATCTTTATTTTGGAGACGTGCTGGTTAGAGATTACCGATTCTTTTTTATATGTGGCATTAATTTGCATATGAGAAGAATAGCTGCTTTAAGAGGGACGAATTGGTGAGGACAGACAGTTGAATGTTTGACAGCAGACAGAAAACATTGAAATTGAGAGTTGTTGCGAATTACGGCATTAGTGAAGAGGAGTTCTGTTAATTTTCTTTTTGGGATTACAGTTAAAAATGTTACTAGCACAAACAATTTTACAAATAATCGGGATGAATTAAAGATGAATTGTAAATTGGGTAGAATTTGATTATTTATGAGGACGGCTCAACAAAAATTTGTTTACATTGGATTTGAAGGCTACCATGTTGTATTCAACTGGGAAGCTGGCCAGCGGAACAATGTCACAAAGGCGGGCAGTTCTGGGAAAGAAGCTTTGTTCATGGAATTTGCGTTTAGATTTAGCCACAGATAGGGAGTGGGAGAAAGCATATATAGTGGTTGTAGCTAGTCGATTGTCTTTTGTGAAAATTTATAAGGACACTTTTGAGGGCTATCTGAAAAAAATATGAGAATTTTATTAGTATATTTTAAGTATAAATTCTGTTGTTTGTTTTTTTTTTAATTTTTGTTTTGTTTTCATTTTACAACAATATAAGTTCTCAGAAATCAAATGGCCGCTTCCTGGGGTCTAATACTTGATCTCTCATGAGATACACAGATATCCGAGTGTTTCATTATAGTTCTCTTTTATCTTTCAAACGTTGAGTTGGTAAAGAAATGGAAAACATTAATGTTCCTCTGCCAAATTAACGAGGTTCATATGTTATAGTATATTAATCTTATGGTTTCTTGCTCTTACTAGATTACAAGACAAGAATTCATCTAGTCTGGTGGAATATCCAGTTTAGTGCTGTAACTTTAGATAACATCACTTGGAGAGAGTGCACCAGTTCTTGTATAAACCAGTATGTAGCTATACCGACGGGATCCTATTTGAGCTTCGAATGCTGTGTTATTCTGAATATTTGGTCAAGGTTTATTTGTAGGGGTAAATAGCCTCATGCCAGGTTGTCTTGGCAAACGTCTATACAGAGAGACCTTAAGCAGTCGAGGATAATATCTAGTAGGCATTCAAATCCTTCTCCTTTTTTTTATGGTGTTTGTGTTTTCAATTCCCATGTGAAATGTTGTTCCACTTATTCGTAGTTTATTGCTGCTTGGGAGATGTTGTTTGCTTCAATCAAGGTTTCCTCACAATATTTCAACAAAACTCTAAGAGAATTGTGGCTTTCTGCAAGTCCTTCTTGTATGGCACAATCACGTTGACACACCGGTTCTTGCCTGATCACCGAACGTTGAGCCAGGCCAGTATCAGATGGGCGACCATTTGGCAAGGCTAGGCACTATATGTACCTTCTGGGAAGGTTGGGCGTGGGGCCAGTACCCTCACCCCGAAAAAAGAACTCCTCCCTAGAAAACATATACAAAGTTGTGGATGGCCTATGCCCCTCCAGAGGCTCAAGGCTATGGATGGGCGAGTCCTGTATTATGGAAATCAAGATGCAAGTGATGCCTTCATGAATTTTTATGTACAAATTAATAACCAGGTTTTTATGTTATAGTATATTCTTTTGTGGTCTCTTAATCTTATCAAATTCCAAGAGAAGAATTAATCCATATTTCTGAATTGTTGAGATAAGGATTAACAATTTCAATTATTTGGATTATTTAGACTACTCTTCTCATCTTGATGGCCGATGGTGTAATGGATAATGGCTACTGCAAAGAAGGTAGGCTCTCTCTTCCATGCTAGAAAGCTACTTACGCCTAAAAGTATCCTGTACCTCTACAAGGCCACCATTCGCCCATGTACGGAGTACTGTTGTGGTGGGCTGGTGCATCTGCTACTAGTCTCTCACTCCTGGACAGGGTTCAAAAGAGAGTCACCAACCTGATAAGTCCTGAACTGTCATCTAAGTTTCAGCCTCTGTCCCATTGACGAAATGTTGCACCCCTCTGTCTGTTCTACAAGTATTTCAGTGATGAATGCTCTGACGAGCTACAAGCATTTATACCCCCTCGACATACCTGACAGCAGCTAAATCCCACCTCTACACAGTAGAGACCCCTTGGTTAAAGAAAGCCTTCTACTCCAATAGTTTCTTCACCAGAACTGCTAGACTTTGAAACTTCCTTCTGGGATTCTGCTTTCCCAACTGTACTGACATGCAGAAGTTTAAGTGTAATGTGAACAAACATCTTGCTGCTCATCTCTCTTCATGATATCCTTGCAACTTATGTCCCTGATAGTAGCCTCCTTCTTCAAAGTGACACTGTGCCTTGTTTGGGGTGAAAATTGAATAAAAAAATTTTTTTTTAAACTAGGTAAAACTCAGTTCTAAGTAAAACTCTTCTGGAAGTTAAAGGTTCGATCCTCAGTGTGGGCGATACCAAAGATACAACTGCGAATTACTTAAAATTTCTATTTGGTCATGGTTGATGGAATTAGAGCATGCTACCTGTGTGGATTAAATAAAGGGTTCCGTTCAAAATTTGCGTTTGACAATGATTCCTAAGTTCAACTGAAAGATTCCTGAGTTCGACAAGATACACCTGACGAAGGTTGGAGTTTACATCATCTGAAACGTTGTGAAAATAACACTCAAGATGAAAACAGTAGTTTGAATAATCCAAATAATTCATATAGTCTAGTGGAGTAATCAGCTTAATACTGTTACTGGAGGCAACATCATTTGAAATAGGTGCAGGATCTTATTTAAACTTTGAATACTATGTCATTTTGAATATTTGATTAGGATTTACTTGTAGGGGGAAAGTATCATCATGCCAGGTTGTCTTGACAAACCACTCTACAACAGCATCGAGAAAAGAAAAAAAATATACATGTGGCAGTAATTTGCATATGAGGGGAATAGTGCCATTAGAAGGACGAATTGGAGAGAACAGGCAGTCGAGTTTTTGACAGCCGATAGCGAGCATAGACATTTAGCCCCAACTAACTCGACAAGCAGCAAAATCCCACCCCTACACTGAAGAGACCCTAGATAACAGAAGACTTACTCAAATAGTTTCTTCCCTCAAACTGCTAGACTTTGGAAGCCCCTCCTGGGTCCCCGATTTCCTTACTGTACTGACATGCAGAAGTTCAAGTGTAATCTAAACAGACATTTTGCTGCTCAACTCCCTACATAGTATCCCTGCAAATTTTGTTCCAAATAGTAGCCCCTTAACTTTCAGTCGAAAGCCAGCTGAAACTGGAAATCTACCCTCTCAGACCAGAAAGGCTATTTTAGAGCCGTAGTGGTGCTTTATGGTTCACCAGAATGGACTCTCAGTATAAAAATATGAAAGTAAGTTGGATGGAACTTGCACTAGAATGCTCCAGGCAGTGTTAAATATAATTTGAAAAATACATCCAACTATTAGCTGTCTGTATGGTCGGTTGCCCCGAATCTCTTTAGTAATAAAAGAAAGAACATGAGACACATACATTAAATCCGTTGCCAAGGCCGCTGCAAAAATGATGGGAGCCTTCTATCGATCCAGTAGATATCTCACTGCTGATGCAATTCTCTATCTATATAAGAGCCAGGTACGTCCAAGGATAGAGTACTGTTGCCACATTTGGGCAGGAGCTGCTAGAAAGGACTTATCCTGCCTTGATAGACTTCAAAATAGACTTTGTAGCCTCATAGGGGATGTCCTTCTCTCTTCCCTGCAACCTCTTTCTCACAGAAGAGAGGTTGCGAGTTTGTCTCTGCTTTATTGTTATTTTCATGGCAAGTGCTCAGCTGAGCTCCAATATATGCCCCCCCCTCGCCAAACTTTCACAAGAAACACCCGTCTAGCAGAAAATACTATCAATAATTTCCCCCACACTTTATCTGTGCCTAAACCTAAACGTAGATTCCATGAACAAAGCTTCTTTTTTAGAACTTCACGCCTATGGAATTGTCTTCCGTTTTCCTGCTTTCCAGCTGACTACAATATGGTTGTCTTCAAGTCTAACGTAAACAAGTCTTTGATGAGCTGTTCCATATAAGTTAACAAATTTACCGAATTTCCATTACTAACGATTACTATATTTTTAGCTGTGATGTTGATGAGAAGGAGTCAAACATTCAACTGTCTGTTTCAGGGATGGGACGATTCAAATATTTTTTCCGATTCCAATACAATTACCGATTCCGTATTAAATTCCCGATTCCGATACAATTACTGATTCCAATTCTTTATAAATCTATAAATATGTAAAGTTGTTATTTTTCACAACTACCATAAAAACATATGTTAAATGGGCAGATATTTTCTCAAATGTGGCGATACACTTGTGAGGGATGATCTATCGATTTTGGTTTTACTGATAGTTTAAAATCAATAGATATTTATTATTATAGTATTACTATCAGCAGTAGAAGAGTTTTCTTTAAAGAAAATCAAATAAAAATGCCTATTAAAAGAATCGTTTTTGGTATCGGAAAATAGGCACAATTTTTTCTGATTCCGATACCCTCAAATAGTTCAAATTTTTTTTGATTCCCGATTCCGATTAATCGCCCCAACACTAGTCTGTTTTTATTTTAATTTACAAGAGACTTTAAACAATTAAGGACAGAGTCTAGTAGGCATTTAAATGCCCTTGTGTATCCTTATATGGGACCAAACGTTGAATACGATTAACATATTACAAATAAATGAAAGAAATACATGGGAGCCTTCAAGCAACCTTGGCCATCAATTATCAAGCTCCCCCCCCCCCTCTCGATGGTAGAGGCGTCAGAGGAGGTAATATATGCCAGACTTGCTTCTATTCTTTCCAATTTATCTAGTCTTTTTTCCAGGTTTTCCGAGAATGTTCCCAGGGCTCCTACAATTACTGGTACTACCGTAGTTTTCAGTTTCCACAAGTCCTTCAGCTCTTTGACAGCTCCCAGGTATTTACTTAGTCTTTTTTTTTTGTTGTTTTTTTTACCTGTCTCCTTCAACTGCATCCAGCCAAGAACGTAATTACCACGAATCAGCATGTTACAACATTTATTTTTTAAACCTGCTTGATTCTGAACTGGTGGCATTTGCTTTCCCTGATTCTTTTTCAAATCAGGTATCCACAGAAAGGAACCACATGAAGGTTGCCAGCATCCACGACAAAAAAAATAGTGCTAAGGAACAACTTCACCATCATTACCTCTCAGTATCAACCTGTACTTATTTGGGATGGGATAAAATCCACTATTTAGCAGCCACCCTCTATTTTTACTATTATCATGTCTGGTGTTCTACCTTGAATGGGTTTGTCTGTTTGTACTTAAAAGCCCCAAACGATGTTCTGCCTTTTATTTTCCAATGCTGCCTCCAGTTTACATTTGTACCATTTTTTTGTGTGTTCATAGTGCAGTCGTTTGCACTACTTTCCTAACCCCAAGCCTAACCCAGTCATGTCTACTTTTATATTTCCTTGGGGACAGTTTGTTGTATTCACTTAAAGTAGTCTTACTTATTATTAAGTTTGTTGTAAAATATGCTTAAATATGATATTTTAATTAATGCAGATTTCGTATATATTATTATAGAATCAATTTTCTATTGATTCTTATATATTATAAAGTTGTGATTTTAAAAATAAAAATATATATCCATATGATTTGAGTGCATCATATATATATATATATATATATATATATATATATATATATATATATATATATATATATATATTTGATCAACACTGCTGGGGAGCCATGATGTAACATACTGTTTTGTTTTTAAATCCCCGAAACAGTGTTTCATGGTAAACAACGATGATTCCTTGAAAAATAAATTATTGGTATTATAGTAAATTCGAGAGCAAGTTGATGCAGTGATTGCAGGTGATTAAATGATTTACTGACTTGATGGTTTTCTAACGAATGATAAAAAGTATTTTTTGTATAGTTTTAAAGGTTAAAAACTTTATCATATATATATATATATATATATATATATATATATATATATATATATATATATATGATAAAAAAAAAGAAAACATGAGTTCCTTCAGCTGTAAGCGAAATCGAAGCCAAAACTTATGAAGAATTCTTGGTAAAATTATTTATAAAAAAAATAGATGACTTTAGTACCATCATCAAAACCGAAACTAAAACTTATGAAGACTTCTTGGTAAAATTATTTATTACTAGAAATAGAAGGTCATAACAATTAAATGACATTCACTCTGAAGAAAAAAAGATGCAAGCGTGACACCATGCTATCGTACTAATATATAATTTTCATTACATTTGTTTTAATCTGATTTTTCATTCCATTTTCCAACTGCATTTTTTATTGATGTTATAACTTTTCATTTTTTTTTTTTTTTCCATTTAATATTTTTCTTATATCTTTTAAAAATCAAATGTTTCATTCCACGTTTTTTAACTGGACGCATGTTTTTTTTTAATCCGAGCTCTAAAATTTGAATGCATCTTTCTTTCTGTTATATTTTTAATTCCATATTTGTTTTATGTTCTGTAAACCTCATTTTTCAACCGACCTTTCAACTAGATGCATCTTTATTAGTATAAAGTATCATGGCCTTTTTATTTATTTATTTATTTTTTTTAACTTAATACATTTTAAAATATTATTGTAATTGAGAAGGATATTGTAGTCTGTGTGAAGCATTGTGCTCAGTGAGAAAAGAGTTGTGTTTGAAAGCTTTTTCTTCCTTTGACGAAGAGGTATTCCTAAAAAGTGTGGGAACTTTACACTAATTACCATCTTGGTGCGATACATATTGTTGAATAAATAATTTATTATTGAAAATTATTGGAATCATTCAATACTGTCATTATTATTCTTTTACTTCTTTGTCTTGCTCTCAACAATGTACCCCCACAAGACCGCATTGTGATAGCCTTCAAACACAATTCCCTTCACTATTTTTAGTCACATGCGAGCAACTCTATAAGTCACTTCGTCGGTCGGTCGGCCGGTCTGTCGGTCTGTCCATAACACTTTTGTGCTTGACCTTTTTGGTTAAGATCAAAGGTCTGTTGTTAATAGATGCTGTTCTTAGCTTTTTAAGCTTTTCTTGGCCTTTTGGCTAAGATCAATTGTTGATTTTCAATGTATTTTTTTTTTAACATGAATAAAGAATTTAATATCTCAAAGTGTAGTATCTGTTCCGGCAGATACTGCAAGCAAAGACCATATGTGGGGGCAGCCCCACATATAAGACCTTGGTCAATGTAGGGGCAACCCTTCATACCAATTGTCACTATCCAGCTCCCCTACTCTCCGGGGAGTTGGTCCCCATCTCCTCTTCACTCCTCACATTAAAAATCGGACTTGTGCCTAATTTGCTCGGTGGGGGATCAAATAAATACCCTTTTCTTTGCCTTTTGGCCAAGATCAGTGTAGTATCTGATTTAAAGGGGTAATTATGATAAAAGATGCTGGCTGAGAGAAAAATCATTTAAAATTTGCAACAGAGATGTGATGGATCAACCAACCTCACCATCTTTTTGAGGTGGCCTTGTGCATAAGTTTTTTGTTCATTTTCTAACTGTATTTTTTTTCCTGTGAATAAAAAATTTAATATCTCAAAGTGTAGTATCTGTTCTTACTACATGCTGTACTTATGTTTGTAACTTTGTGACATAAAGTGGGAGATCACTTTTCTGTATTAATTTAATGTAAAATGATCACCCACTTGACAACCAGTCAGTCTCAAAGCCATTCAAGTCAATTCTCCAGATCATTCAAGTTGTTTTTTAAGGATTCCAGTTATTTTTTAAGCATTCAAGTCATTCTTAAGCTCATTCAATTCATCCTTAAGTTCATTAAAGTCATTCTAAGTCATTTACTTTTTATTTATTTAAGTCATTTCAGCCCATTTTTCGGTCATTTTAGTTTATCTTTAAGAATTTCATGTCAATCCTACTTCCCAGCTGACTGCAACATGGTCGTCTTCAAGGTCAACATAAGCAAGTTCTTGTGTAGTCATCCCCTTAAATAATAAAAATTCTACCCAATTTCCATCACTAACCATCACTACGCTTTACACTCATTAACCCTTATCCTCGAGTGGCCTTTGGGCTTTGATAAATAGTGACCCCCTTCTAAAAAAATGAAATGGGTGCATTTTCATTAATGTAATTATCTTTTGGGTATTTGCAAGAATAATTAACAGAAAAAAGTTGAGAAAATAATAAAAACAAATAGTAAACAAATAACTGTTACCAAAGGCAATAAAAGTTACGTTTCTACTCATCATCATCCTATTTTTGTCTGTGCGTTTTAAAGTATCTTAAAGCATTTATATTTACATTTCTTGTAAATCCTAACTCGAATTTTACTCGATCTGAAACCTCGACGTTTGCATGATTAAAAACTCAAATATCGGAAATTTAAACAAAAATATAGTTAATGACTGCCACCAATCAGTCTAAAAATTAATTTTCAACCAATCTGTATAATTTTATTGGTTGTACTGTTGTTTAATTTCCAATTTTTAGTTCGATTATACATCGAGTAAAATCCGATGTCATGTTGACGTAATTAGTATAGTTACAGTTTCAAAGACATACAAAATCTCCGTTAGTAATAGTCACACACACACACACACACACACACACACACACACACACCACACACACACATACACACACACACACACACACACACACACACACACACACACACACACACACACACACACACACACATATATATATAATTATTTACTATACTAATTATTAAATACTTTTCATCGTTTCGGGAATCATCAGTGCAGGGTGTAACGATTAACACCAGTTGATAGAGTCAAACCCGGCAACGAAGCCATCTCTGACTCCATTGGCAAGGACCAAATCCATTCGGCCACCGTTAATCGCGAGAAATGCAGTTGAAATTTAAAGATTTATTTTTAAATGTTTTTAACGTCTCTAAGAGTGATCTAATCATTATATGATGATCTACGTATTCGAGCTAATTTGACCGACTTTATTTCAACAGTAAAGTGGTCAACGATAAGAAACGAGTTTCTTAAAGGGGCTGACCTGATTATTTACTGTAATAATTATTAAATATATATATATATATATATATATATATATATATATATATATATATATATATATATAAAAGGGAAAGTGTCTGTCTGCCTCTGTGTGTCTGTCTGTGTACATTTCCTTACACAATAACTCTGTTAATTTTTAGTCTACAGACTCGAAATTTTATATACAGGGTACTGAGATTTGGGAAAGTCTATGTGATCGGTTTTCAGCCAGAAATTTTGCGATTAAGGGGTCAAAGTTTAACGATTTGACCTTTGAGAACTCTACCAAACTCCTCTCAGTCTACACACTTGAAATTTTAGATATAGGTTCCTTGGACATGGATCTAACTTAATTACTTGATTTGAGACCAAAAGGATAAATGTTAAGGGGTCATAATAGGGGTCAAAGTTAAAAAATTGACCTTTTTTTCTCTTTCTTTTTTTGCTCAGCATACGCCTCAAAAACCCCGGGGAAACGCCGGGCTGGAATGCTAGTCTATATATCTATAAAAGTGTGTGTGTGTGTGTGTGTGCGTGTGTGTGTGTACATTTCCCTACGCAATAACTCTGTCAATTTTTAGTCTACAGACTCGAAATTTGATATACAGGGTACTGAGATTTGGGAAAATCGATGTGATCGGTTTTGGGCCAGAAATTTGCCGATTAAGGGGTCAAAGTTTAACGATTTGACCTTTGAGAACTCTACCAAACTCCTCCGACAATGTTCGGTCTACACACTTGAAATTTTAGATATAGGTTCCTTGGTCATGGATCTAACTTAATCACTTGATTTAAGCCCAAAACAATAAATTTTAAGGGGTCATAATAGGGGTCAAATTTTTAAAAAAAATTGACCTCTGCGGTCTCTTCCAAATTACTCAGACAATTTCTGGTCTAAATATTTGAAATTTTATATAAAGGGTATTCAGAGATAGGGCAAGCTTTTTCATCAGTTTGGGTCTAAAATTTTTAGTTACCAATATATAAATGTATGTATGTATGTATGTTTGCATGTATGCCTAAAACTTTCAATAGAGGCGATGGATTTTACCAAGATCAGTATCGTTTTAAAGTTCGACCTTTCATACGACAAATATGGAAAAATTGGCTAAAAACATTAATATTTTCCCCTTCAACTATGCACTTTTCTACAGGGGGGGGGCACTTTTTTCGCCCATATTTTTGAAAGTTATCCTCTCCTTTAGATTGTCTAGCCCTACTTTTGGCAGTGGTCATGACAGCATAAACGTTAGGTTTTACCCCGTTCTTTTCATCCTTTGCGGTACGGGTTTGAGCCTGCCTTCCTACTACCACTTTTTTTTTTTTTGCTTAACATACACACGCAAACACCCGGGCAATGCCGAGCTGAAATGCTAGTATATCTATAAAAGTGAACATGTCTGTGTGTCTCTCTGTCTGTGTGTCTGTGTACATTTCTCTACGCAATAATTCTGTCAATTTTTAGTCTACAGACTCATAACTTGATATACAGGGAACTGAGATTTGGGAAAATCTATGTGATCAGTTTTTGGTCAGAATTTTGGCTGTTAAAGGGTCAAAGTTCAATGATTTGACCTCTGATAACTCTACCAAACTCCTCCGACAATTTTGGGTCTACACACTTGAAATTTTAGCTATAGGTTACTTGGACATGAATCTAACTTAATAACTTAGTTTGACCCCAAAACAATAAACGTTAAGGTGTCATAATAGGGGTCAAAGTTAAAATTGACCGGTTTTTTTTTTTGTTTTCGTTTTTTTGCTCAGCATACACCTCCACACACCCGGGTAACGCCAGGCACCCATGCTAGTATATATATAAAAGTGAACGTGTCTGTGTGTCTATCTGTCTGTCTGTCTGTCTGTTTACATTTCCCTATGCAATAACTCTGTCAATTTTTAGTCTACAGATTCGAAATTTGATACAGAAGCTTCTTCTGGCAATATTTACATCTATTGCAAATACCGTTGTTTCGTTGGTTTCGGCGTCGTAATTTTTGCCATTTTGCATTCATTATTTACATTAACATTATGTACATACTGCTACAATTAAAAAAAAATCCTTGCGGCTTTTTTAATATCATGTTTGGTTTTAACGTCCTCAAGTATACGATGATAAAAATTAACTAATCTCTTAGTAAACGAATACAAACTGTTGTCTGTATCCGACTATTAACAGACGACTAACGAACCAAAGATACTTTCATTACATGAAAGCATTTACAAAAGAAGCGGCGGCACCTTCTCCTTTGATTTAAAAGTACGTGATATGGTACGGTTTTTTTTTTTTTAAACTTTAACGAATCAATAATATTTCCATTATATGAAAACATTTACGAAATAAACTACGGCAACTATTTCTTTCTTTAAAAAAAAAGTACATGTTATGATAACGTTTTAAAAAAAATTGTCTTTACCATTAAAAAAAAATTTCATCTCAGCTTTCTCCCTTTAATGTTTTGATTTAATAAAAAATATTGTTGGATCAAGTGTCCGAACTAATGCGATGCAAATATGAACGAATCTCTTACTACATAAGAATTGGGTCATGGCATGTTATTCCGAAAGCCGTTCTTAATATCGGGAGGTTGGGGGGGTGTTTATTCCGAAAGCCGTTCTTAACATGAGGAGGTTGGGAGTGTTTATTCTGAAAGCCGTTCTTAATATTGGGAGGTTGGGGGTGTTTATTCCAAAAGCCGTTCTTAAGATGGGGAGGTTGGGGGTGTTTATTCCGAAAGCCGTTCTTAACATGGGGAGGTTGGGGGTGTTTATTCTGAAAGGCATTTTCTTACTTACAACCACTCCATGATCAACTTCTTAAAGGTGGGTCTTCGGGTGGTCCTCTAGTGTAGTTTCACCAAAAGTTGTCTCCCTCTGCACAGTGAACTATTGTAAAATAGTGCAAAAAAATGTGTACTGTAAACAGGCATCTTGCTGCTCAATTCAATACATACTACCCATGCATTCATATCCCAGATAGTATCCCCTACATCAAAGTGGCACCGAGCCTACATTGGGGTGATTAGACTAAAAACAAAAAAATTATTTCTCGATTTGGGAGCGTCTTCTAAACCCTTACACTATACAATTTATTTTTTGTTTTTGTTTTTCTTTGTTCTTTTTTTTTTTTTTTTTTTTTGTATTCTATTGTTCTGCCTTTTTTATTATTTTCTACTACTGTGGATGCTTCGTTTGTTGACAACTAACAAATCATAAAAAAAAATACTTCTTTTATATAAAACACATTTTTACACCTAGAGCCTGAATTATATCCAGAAAAGAACTTATTTGTTATATTTTTTTTTTGTTTACTTCTCTTTTCACGATAAATTATCGACATTGCTTAGACATTAATTTTTTTTTTGTTTTTTAGGTAATTTTCCACCTTAGCTCCACCTACACAATTTCCTTTAAACTGACGACTTTTATAGGTTTTAAACCATGCTGAATAAGACAATCTCTTTTAACTGTGGCAGAGACAGCTTTCGAGATATAATGACATGCTTTATGCACTGTCATTCACTGTTCCACACACACGTGACAAACATGTCTACTTCTCTCCGCACAACACTGCCAACCCCCAATTTATTTTTCTGGTTTATAGTCTTTGCGGGTGGGTATGCGGAAATGAATATCAAGGTTAAATTTGAGGTAAATGCTTTGACAATCCCCCATCATAAAATGGGGTATCTATTCCGAAAGGTGTTCTTACCATGACGAAGTTGGGCGTGTCTATTCCATACAATGTTCTTAATATGAGGAGGTTGTGGATATCTATTCCGAAAGCCATTCTTAACATTAGGACGTTGGGGATTGGCCACCAACAACAACCATAGTTTAATTTTTTTACCAGGCAGGAGGCCACTGCTTCCACTGGCCAACATCAGTTAACGGGTCCTGCTAGTTTAACATATTTTAAGTGCTCCTCTTAACAGTATTGAGCTTTCTCTATCGTGATAAGTTTGCTTTGTTAAAGATATTTCCTTTGCTAGCTTCATTGTGTGTATATATATATATATATATATATATATATATATATATATATATATATATATATTTGTATATATTGGCAGCAAGTCATTATTCAAGCACATCTGATTGAACACGACAGAGTTATTCTTTTTTCCGATTTTTCTGGATATCTTTTCCATTTGCCGAGCGGTCTTTTTAATTTCTACTTTTCAACTTTTGGGCGCCATTTTATATAACATTCTTGCTGAAATTAAAAAAGACCGCTCGGCAAATGGAAAACATATCCAGAAATATCGGAAAACAGAATAACTCTGTCGTGTTCGATCAGACGTGCTCGAATATATATATATATATATATATATATATATATACATATATATATATATATATATATATATATATATATATATATATATATATAATCACGCATTTTTCAATCAAATCGATCTATTACGTTTTCTTTTTGAGAAGCCCACCGCAGTATAACAACAGAAAGCTTCCCATGCCTCCCCACACAAATTAGTCCACAATGTGTTGTAGTCTACATTGCACTGTAGAGAACATACTATCGATTTTATTACATTATTTTTATATTATGGTTTAAATTAAAAGTTTAGAATGAAAAAAGTTAAGTATCATGGTTCGATTGTGCTCTAAACAGAAACATTCATTTCGAAAGCTACCTTGTCTTATCAAAGAATCAACTCTTGATTTGATAAAATTATTTTTTACATAATAACTTGAATTAAAGTTTAAAATACAAATTCAAGTATCATGGTTCAAGTATAATCTAAACAGAAGCATTCATTTTAAACGTGCCCCTGTCTTATAAAAGAACCTACTGTTGATTTTATTCACTGGGTCTTTCTGCTGGTGCAGCGATAAAACTTCTAAAATACACTTGCGATGTTAGGCTGCATAAAGGTGCTTACTTAGGTCAAAAATCGGACTTCCTTCTTTAATCAGATTTGTTCAATTATTACTTATCTGAGGAATTCCGATACAAAACCTAGGTAAGAACACTCCCAGACATATCAAGGACATTTGTATGAAACTTTAAAAAAAATTGGCCTGGCCGATTTGAAGCCCATAGGGAACGAACTCACGCACACACACACACACACACACACACACACACACACATACAGTGACTATATATATATATATATACATACATATATGTTTGTATATATATATATATATATATATATATATATATATATATATAGTAAGTTATAAAATATACATGGCAATTAAGCTACACAGAATATTCCGCGTTTCATTCTCGTGAGAATTCGCCAGTCTTATGGAATATCATACACTTTTGTCATTCATTCACTATATATATATATATATATATATATATATATATATATATATATATATATATATATATATATATATATATATATGTATATATATATATATATATATATATATATATATATATATATATATATATATACAGTGAATGAATGACAAGTCTATATTCCAAAGTTCATGATGTTGACCATCTTACAATATATTCCTTTATTTCAGTTGACATTTACAATTCTTGACAGTATCTGTTTCGTAGCACAAAATCAATCACTTAATTATTACATCAATTAGTGGATCTGTTTTGCCTTTAACTTATCAGAGGAAATAGCAATAATCAATCCATCATACATCGCCTACCGCGTCGGTGAGGTCAGGGTTGAAGTCTAATAATATAGATTATCTATTTATTATTTTATAAAGAAAATAAAATAATAGATAATTTATTTTATTAAACTTCATCCCTGACCTCACTGACACGTGGTAGGCGATGTATAACTGTTTACCTAGACAGTGTCGGATACCAGTATTTTCACCAAGCGCAAGTATTTTGATCTAAAATGCTAAATGGAGGTTTTAAGGTGCAATCAGATACGTAACATTTGAGAGGATGGTCTCATTACTTTGAACAAAAATATCTTTGTCTAACATATCAACTGGCCTACTCGTTTGCAAATCTTGTGGCAAGAGGCAGCCATTCATTCACAAATAAACGATTCACCCGAGCCGAAAAAAAAAAAAATGTCGAGAGATTGAGTTACAGTGGTGGATTGAGCGGGCTTATCTTTCAAGTGAAATTATTTACACTTGATCATAGATTGGCCAATGTCATACAGCTGTGCAGAACGTCATGTTTGATCGCACGCACGATAACGTAATATATAAACGCATAAAAAGTGTTAGGATATACTTGATTCACAGCCCATGCATTAAACATATATTCTAAACATATACATAATTAGACTGAAGAGTTAAGACCAAAAGTACATCTAATATATTTATTTAGAGTTGATAATTATGAAAGAAAAACATAGAAGGTACCTTAAATAAGTTTCCAGACTCTTTTTTTTTTTTGTACAGGCATTTAAAACTGTCGTAGACTCTTTAAAATTCAGTATTTTATTGCTTACATCTTATGGGAGGACTCTTCAATTTTTATGATTTCAAGTTCAAATGAACAGCTATAGCAGGAATTGGAATACACCCTACTAAAGCCTGATTGTCACAGCTGGTGAATTTCAAAGGTACTATCTGGACGTCAGCACACATTTGAGAGATGATATGCAATAAAATTCTGTTGTAAACTTGAAAAAAAATGCCATCTTGCATGAATCGAGCATCAGTTTTTGAGTGGCATAAGAGATTCAAGGAGAGCAAGGAGTCTGTGAGGGATGGTGAGAGGTGTGGAGGGAGTAAGGAATTCAAAACACCAGAGTTGATTGGCCAAATAAAGAATTTCATGGATAAATACCGTTGAGACAATAAATGTACAGTTTAATGTCAGTGTGGGAACTGTACACATAAACTATTCATGAGGCACTGAAGATGCAGAAGATTTGCGCAAAGTTTGTCTCAAGGTGCTCCAACCTTGCCACAAATTATTTGACCAAGATGAGCATCAAGACAGTTCCTCACTCTCCCTATAATCCAGACCTTGCTCCTTGTGACTTTTGGTTATTCCCAAGCTCAAGGAAAACCTTAGAGGTTGCTGTTATGAGACAATTGAGGAGATGAAAGAGGCTGTGACGAGGGCCATTGACATGCTCACACAAGAGAACTTCCCTGAGGCCTTCCAGAAGTTGTTGGAACGGTACAACAAGTGTATTACAGCCGGAGGAGATTACTTCGAAGGTAGCTAGAGTTTCATGTGTGTACTATCAATAAAAATGTCCATCTGAAAAAAGTCTGGAAACTTATTGAAGGTACCTCGTATATCATACAAAACAGTAATTTAGTTCTTTTTTTTTTTTTTTTTTTACACAGTGATCACCACTTATCAAGGCCTGGAAGCCACTCAGGGATAAGGGTTATTGCAAGTAAATTACGTTAGTGTGGAGATTTGATGAAGTGTTTACTTAAAGGGGCGGTTCATTAGGAACTTGTTAACATTGGACTTGAAGACATCCAAGTTGTAGTCCAGTGGGAAGCAGGCAGACGGAACAGAGTAGTTCTTATTCTATTTTTAAGATCTGAACATTGATTCTCAGAGGCCCAAGAGTCTCCATTTTGTGGGAGTCTCATGGGAGAAGTTAGACATCATTAAAACGAAAGGCTATGAACAAAGTTCAAGGCGAAAAGTATGGTTAACACATTTACGTACGGTTGACACTTATAAAGAGCATGCAGTGTACATTATGCAAGACAATAAAAGATGTTTAGTTCTTTGTTTTACTTCTAAAATATGAATATTGCTTAAAAAGGTGAGGGGGCCTAAAGTCTTCATTTTGTGGGAGCCCCACGGTAGATTTTGACACACCGTTAAAACGAAACGCTATGAATAAAGTACAACACCAAAAGTACAGTTAACACAGCTAGAGAGCAAAGTGTAGTATCTGGTCTGATACTACACTTCATCTTTTCTGTCCTCGGTCAGTGAAGGAGAAATCCTTCCACACTGAAGCAATCTCATTTTTTATCCCAATCCAAAGTACCTCTTTTGGGAAAGCTGTATTTCTCCACATTAAAAGCCGACCTTATGTCTAACTCTGCTCTCCTGGGGAGGCAAATAAATAGAGACTAGCAACGCCTCTTTTATGAGAAAGAGATTGTAGTAGAAAACACATGTTGTTAAAATGAGTGTTATTTTGATTTACGGCATTAAACATTAAACATGTTTTCTAAACATAATGGATCATCAGAACGAAAAGTTAAGACCTGACTACAACAAACAAATTTATTTACAACGGTAGAATGATAAATTTGTCGCCCTAAAGAAAAAAACACTACAGCTTTAAAACTTTTATTGAAAAAAATCAATTTAGGTAACTTGTAGTAGAGCTGATATATATTCAATGTAGCCCCTTCAGCCTCAATCATCATTTTGATACGGGTCCAGAACTGGGACCATGACTTTTCACAACAGGAGCTCAGCAAATACTTGGTGGATGGCGACGATCAGGCTGGCTTTGGTGTTTTGGGAGATCATGTTGGTGATGTTCTCAACGTATGGCCAAATGAAGTAGTCCAACAGGTTCATATCAGGAGAAGAGGAGTGCCAGTGAGAGAAGTCATAGCGTTCCTTCTGAAGCCAAGCCTGAGTTTCTTTGGACTTGTGGGCCAGCGTCGAGTCCTGCTGCCACAGCCAGAGTCTTTCAGTAGCCACCTGATTGCATCAGGGGATCACCACACTCTTCAGCACATCCAGGTACACTTTGGTATTGACTTTAAAGTCAACTTTGAAGATGTGAGGTGGCATGATGTGGCCCTTACTTGAAACCACACAAAAGACCATAATCGTGGCTGAAAACTTTCTTTTTATCACCCTGAGCATGTCCCTGTTATTTGTCATAATCCAGTGATGCATTTTGAGGGTGCTGGCAATGGTCCAGTTGTCATAACTTGGATAGGTAGAGAGCATAAATTGTACAGCGGCACATCTCCGATTTTGCTTGTTAAACATTGTGTCACTTTCAGATATAATAGAAGGGTCCTATCGCACTTGAAATTTTGTACACAAGTACCAACTAGTAGATGGTCTGCAATAAAAAAAAAAGAAAACCAGTTTTCATCAAACGGAAATGGAATCATGTCTGTTTTTCTAGGGTGACAATTTTATCATTCCACCCTGTACAGTTGATAATTATAAAAGAACAAGCAACGTTTACAAAAACAAAAAAAAGATGTTTACTTTTTTTCCTATTTTTAAATTTAAACATTGATTATTGAGGGAGGGAGGCCTAGATTTTGTTCATTTTGTGAGAACCCCACAAGAGAGGTCTGACAGCAGTGGTGTTGTAGGGGAATAAAGAAGAACACTGCTTGCTCAGACACTGGTGGGTTACTTCCCCTTGGGCAGTGAAAACTAGACAGAGTATGCAAAAGCATGCTTCCCTCATGGTGGGTCGAATCCCATGTGGGGGGCATGTAAGGTGATGCTGTCCTAACTCCTAATCCATAATAATGAGAAAAAAACATCTTATCTCGCATGGTAGAGGCCACTAGAAGATAGATTGAAGGAACTGAAAAGCGAGGCATAGATTCCCTGTGCTGAGCGCATTCTAGCGTTGGCGGAATATCCCCGTCCTATCTAGGATAGAGATTCCATGCAGGTGATGAGTTAATTAACATTTGTATTGTTGTATTATTGCATGCTTTGAGCATTTGTCAGTGCATTAAATAAATGTGCATATTCGTACTAAACTTAGGACATATTTACCGTCAAAGAGGCATAAAAGATCTGGTATTGACTGGTAAAATGGAAAATGCCGGGATCAAAAAAGCAAGGTCGACCAAGATGCACTTTAACAGACAACTTGATTAATTGGGCAGGATTATCGCCAAAAATTGAGCTGTTTCGAGCTATGGATAACCGCCCGCATTGGAGAACCATGGTTGCCAATGCTGTTAAACGGCAGGGCCACTGCTGCTGCTGCTGATGATGATGCTGATGATGCTGCTGCTGCTGCTGCTGCTGATGATGATGATGATGATGATGATGATGATGATGATGATGATGATGATGATGGTGGTGGTGGTGGTGGTGGTGGTGGTGGTGGTGGTGGTGGTGATGATGATGATGATGATGATGATGATGGTAGTGGTGGTGGTGGTGGTGGTGGTGGTGGTGGTGGTGGTGGTGGTGGTGGTGGTGATGATGATGATTATTGGGTTGAATCTAGTTAGTCATCGTACATTATTTCTGCTTGTTAAGTATTCTCTATTTCAGGTTAATAATATTAATTTTATGATACGCTAATACTTACAACAGTGTTCTTAATACTCTTTGGTCCCTTTCAGGCACGATCAAGGGGGAAAACAATCAGCGGTTCTCAGAATGGATACATCAACAGAATGAGTTCTTTAGAGTAGAATCAGGTGAAAATAGTGATAGAAATAAAACTATTGTCGCTACCAATAATAATGTCAATGACATAACAATCAATGTATAAATAATCATAATTAGCAAGGCAACAATAATAACATTGAAATTTGTAATAATGCTCACATACATTTTTTTTTATAAGGGGGTCACCACTTGTCAAGGCCTGAAAGTCACTTGAGGATAAGGGTTAATGGTTGTACAGTAATCATCAAGATAACAGTGTAGTAATCGTTAGTAGTGGGAATTTGGTGTAATTTGATTATTTAAGGGGACAGCTCAGCAAGAACTTGTTTACGTTGGACTTGAAGACAACCATCTTATAGTCAGCTGGAAAGCAAACCAGCAGGAACAGTCTAAGAAAGAAGCTTCGTTCATGGAATCCAAGTTTATATTTAGACACAAATAGAGAGAGTGTGTGAGGGGGGGTTGTTGATAGTGGTTGTAGCTAGACATGTTTTTTTTTGTGAAAGTTTGACACGGGAGACCATAGATTGGAGCTCAGACGAGCAATCGCCATGAAAATAATGATAGATATGGAATCTACGGAAAACATGGGGTAAAGTTCATAATAGTTAACAGGCAAGAACTCGTAAAACAAAAAAATAAAAAACAACAAATAATTTATAGCAAACGCATTAGAATTCAGTAAAACTAAGAGACCATAAGAAATAGGTGCAACATAGCGCGGACATGGGCATGCGAAATGACGTCACCGATAAAGAAGAAAAAAAACTATTAAAAAAAAGAGAAAGAGAATAATCACGTGAGAAATGTCATGATTCCATGTGATATTCCTTTGTGTCTTACATCTCTAGCAGTTTCCGGCTTATTATTTTAATTTTCCATCTTCGTCTCTCATATATGGCATAATCATACTGACACAATGGTTCCTGTTAGATCACCGAATATACTATGTTCCTGTGTTAGGTGCTGTGTGAGCTCTCCACTTATCTTGGTATTGTTTACAGTCGTCTAGCACTTCTCCTTGCCACTGGCCGTGCTGATTCAGGAAAGGTGTCATCGGAGATTGCACAACCCTTGCCTCACAATTACTTGTGCAGCTACCCTAACAGGGGGTATCCATTGTCTCTTGAGACTGAATGGAGGCATCAAATTTCTCATGCCAAGTTTAGATATTTCGTGAATTACTTCCTACTTCTGTTTGTTGTCATTTTGCTTGTGCAACCCAACAGGATCAGGGTGTTCTTAAGCGGTCCACCACGTGACTTTTGGCCATCAACATCAATGTGGGACACACTTTGGAGAGTTTTGGATGACTGATGTGGCCGTGCCAGTTGAGATGTCCTCGCGCAACATATTTTCTCATCGAGACCCGTTGAGTAAAGCATGCAATTTTCTTTATCCGATGCGTTTCAGTTAAAATTGTTTTGTTTTTGTTTTTTCATTTTGTTGTCAAGTATGTCTTACAGAGGATACAGATCGGATATGTCTGTTGTATCCTGCCATACATCCCCCCCACCCACCCAAAATAATGATAATAAAAAAATCACCGTTATTTATTCTTCAGAAATGTAAAATCTTTGGTTCTTATATATTTTCACAGCTTACAAGACAAAGTTGAAGCTAATAAGTTCATTATTTTCTTTGTATGTTTCTGTTGTAGCCTTAAAGGGCTGGAAAGAAATAAAACAACAATTACACTTGAACTTCTGCATATCAGTACAGTTGGGAAAGCAGAATCCCGGAAGGGAGTTCCAAAGACCTGCAGTTCTGGGGAAGAAACTATTGGAGTAAAAGGCTAGGGATTTCTACTGTAAAGGGATGAGACTTAGTAGCTTGTCGGGTTTGTCAGGGGTAGTTACGTCGAGGAGGTACAAGTGTTTGCAGTTCGTCAGAGCATTCACCATTAAAGTATTTGTAGAACAGGCAGAGGGATGCAATATCTCGTCGTTGGGACAGAGGCTGAAACCTAAATGTCAGTTCAGGACCTATCAGGTTGGCGACTCTCTTTTGAACCCTGTCCAGGAGCGAGATACAAGCAGTAGATGCACCAGCCCAAATGTGACAACAGTACTCCATACATGGGCGAATGATGGCCTTATAGAGGTACAGGATACTTTCAGGCATAAGTAGTTTTCTAGCACGGTAAAGGGAGCCAACCTTTCTTGCAGCAGCCTTGGCAATGCTCTCAATGTATCTATTCCAGTTCATATTCTCTGTAAACGTTGGCCATTGCTATGTGTTGGACGGCTTTTGAAATTCGCTTCCATTTGGCTTATCTCTGTACTTAATTATGGCCATGGTGAGAATCTTTTCTTTTCTTTTTTCTTCTATTCATATTACTTCAGTTAAGGTTCTCAGAAATCAAGGGGACATCTTCCTGGTTTAATAATTGATTTCTGTATGAAATACATAGATATTCGAATATTACATTAAAACGGACTAAAAAGTTGAGAAGATTATTTCCTTTTCCTCAGCTAACCATTTAAATATGTTACAACATATATTTCTTGTAGTCTTTTGGTCTTGCTGGATTCTAGAACAAGAATTCATATAGTCTGGTGGAGTATCCAGCTTTGTGTTGTTTCTTGAGGTAACATCATTTGTAGAAGGTGTCCCATTTATCATTTTCAATATATAGTATATATAGGGTTGCCCCTACATGTACCAACAAACAATTGCCACAAGGGTAATGGTCATAAAGAGCAGAATCTGCGGGAACAGATTGTGTTTATTTGCTTCCCCACTGAGTAAATAAAGCATAAGGCCGTTTTTTAATGTGGAGAGATTGGGGAAATGGAGACTAGCTCCCCGGGGAGTAGGGGAGCTGGATAGTGACAATTGGTATGAAGGGTTTCCCCTACATTGACCAATAACTGATTGCAACAAAAGTAATGGTCTTATATGTGGAGTTGCACCCTCATATGGTCTTTGATTGCAATATCTACCGGGACAGATACTACATTTTTGAACTTTAATCTTGACCAAAAGTCCAAGCAATCCCCAAAAATGGGATTTGGAGTTTGTCCTGTAGTATTAAGAGTTGGGTTTTTCAACTGCAGCTATGCGGATGATCTAAGGACAACGGATAGGTGCAAACAGGCGAGTCAGATGCCACTGCACTAGGGAATGGTAATGGCAATCCTCCCCATGTATTCTACCAAGTTCAAAACCATGTGATGTCTTCAGAAGAATCAGACCAACAATGGACCGAAGCTTATAGAGAACACTAACCATGATTTCATCTACATGAACAATACAAGAAGAGACCGTAAAAATTGAGTTTAACTTCAAGTTAAATCCCATTTAAAAAGAAATAGCATGTTCTGCAAACTGCACAAGTATCGTTATCTCAAATATGGTCTTTGATTGCTTTGCCAATAGGCCGGAAGTGATCCGAATCTGCGGGAACAGATACTACACTTTGAGATATTTATTTGCTACCCCACCGAGCAAATTAGGCACAAGGCCGATTTTTAAAGTGAAGAGTGAAAGGGAAATGGGGACCAACTCCCCGAGGAGTAGGGGAACTAGATATTGACAATTGGTATGAAGGGTTGCCCCTACATTGACCAAGGTCTTATCTGTGGAGTCGCCCCCACATAGGGTCTTTGCTTGCAGTATCTGCCGGAACAGATGCTACACTTTGATCTCAACCAAAAGGCCGAGGAGAGGGGGGCTATGAGGTGTTCTTTATGTATGGAGACATGAGTTTTTTGACAGCAACAAATGCACCGTATGTGCGCACACTCTTGGCCTACTTTTATGAGTCTAGTCTAGACATATTTATAATAATAGAAAATAAAGAGACAAATTATTTTTAGTTATGGAAAACAGAATGTCTTAAAAGACATGTCACCGTTTATGAATTTCTGTATGAAATTTAAATAGAATGAATACTTTTTCAAGTTTGGGTTTATTTTAAGTAGGACAGCTCCTGGAGTGAATGTGGTATTGTGGTAACTGAGGTATTTCTAGTTAAGAGTGGGATAGACAATTTTAAGTATTTTAGACCAAAGATGACCAACGACACCCATTATCCACACACTTTTGAATAGCCGTGTGCCTAATTTGTTCATTATGTATTTTTATATTTTGTGCAAATAAATATTTCAAAATAGAATAAATGGTGGTAGTGCTTATGACCCAACGGGTCACGGGTGCATCTAGTAGATATCTAGATGGAAGACATACAAATATACACCTGTAAAACAAGAATGTATTATTACATAATCATATGATCCCATGTATAAATAACTGAAATAAATGTGTGTACGCTTTTTTCTTGTTGTTTATGCTTATGTAAGACCCCTAGTGTTTTGGTTAACACGCCCCGCTCCCCTGTGAACTTGGAAAAAAACATTGCGAGTCTCTCTCTCTCTCTCTCTCTCTCTCTCTCTCTCTCTCTCTCTCATTTCTCATTAATTCTATTTTTCTTCCTCTATTTCTTTATCCCCTCTTTTTTCTTTCATTGTTTGTTTCCCTTATCTGTCCTCACTCTCTTTTAAGCTTTCATTGTTTCTATGCCGTCTGCTCCCCCTCTCTCTTCCTCTTTCATTCTCTTTCTGCTTTCTTTTTTTTCTTTATCTTTTTACTGTTGTAACTCAATCTTTCTTTTTTTTTCTCCATTTTCTCTTCTCTCTTTTCCCCCACTCTCTCTCTCTCTCTTTTCTCTCTCTCTCTCTCTCTCTCTCTCTCTTTCTCGAATCCTTTTCTCTTTTTTTGCTCTATCTTTATTTCTATTGCAACTCACTTGCTTTCTCCTCTTTCTCTCTATCTTTTCTCTATATTATCTCTCTCTCTCTCTCTTTCTTTTTTGCTCCCTCGTTTTATCTTTCTTTTTGCTGCTTTTCCTTTCTCTTCTTTCTTTTCATTCTCTCCTCTCTCTCTCTTTCTCTTTCTTTCTCTCTCTCTCTCTCTCTCTCTCTCTCTCTTCATCCTTCTTTTCTCTTTCTGCTTTTTCCACTCAGTCTTTTTACTTTCTGAGTCTCTCTCAATCTCTATCTTCTGTTGTCCAGGTCTCTCTCTGAATTTCTTTCTTTCTTCTGTTCTCTCTCTCTCTCTCTCTCTCTCCCAATCTCTCTCTTCTGCTGTCCCTCTCAATATCTCTCGCTTTCTCTTTTGTTACCTCTCTCTCTCTGTCTCTCTCTCTCTCTCTCTGTCTGTCTGTCTGTCTCTCTCTCTCTGTCTCTCTCTCTCTCTCTCTCTCTCTCTCTCTCTCTCTGTTCTTCCTTCTCTCTTTTTCTATCCCCATTTCTGTCCATTGCTATCATTCTCTTCCTTTTCCCTTCTCTTCTTACCGTCATATTAAATAACCGTTTCTCTCTGAGAATAGAATGGTGGATCATATTCCCTCTTAGAATCTATTTTATGGCATCCTCATCTTAGTGCAACAATCTGCAGAATCCCCTATCAATGTCTTGTGGTTTGCTGCTTGCCAAAACTGCCCCTTAACCTGCCTAATCAGAGCCTATCAATAACCCAACCCTATCTCGAAAGTTGCAATACAAGAGATACGGAGAGACAGAGAGACAGAGAGAAAGAGACGGAGGCGCAGAGACTGAACTCTCCCGGTAAAGGTGACAACAGGGCCTCAGATCAAACAAACAGAAAGAAACTCAGGTGGGTCTAGAGGGATTTGGTGATGCGGTTCTGATTTCAAAGTAATTGTGGAGAGGGTTGCATCAATTCGTATTTCGGAAAAAAACAGAAAGCTGCTAATTTGCTGGTATTTGTACTGCAAGAAAAACAAAGATTTAAAAAAAATTAATACTTTGTTGAAGGATAAGGTTAATTATCAATATTTTCTTTGAATATTCTTCTGGAGAGCGGAAAAAATATATATATATACACGTATATATATACACATATATACACTTTTGAATACATCTTGACACAGGTAAGTCACTTTTACAATATTCCTTACGAGTCTATATCATCCATTAAAAATAGCAGAAAAAATTATGCTTCCCCAGTGTTCATACTAGTCTCTATCTGTATAAAATTAAGCATGTTTATATATTTCTTTATACAGGATTTACTCCTAAACTATGAATTTTGAATTTTGGGAACAAAGTTGCTAAGCATAAAGGGGTCCCAAATGTGAGCTATATTTAGTTCAATTTAGTTTTATGCAAGCATAGTAAAAAGAGGATGGAAGCAATTCATGAAAATATGTGACACAGTCGATAGAGGCATTGAGTCTCTATGGTTCCAGGCGAGCATTGTCTGAAGATAGCGGTATCAATCCTACCCAAAGCAGGCCAGAGGATTAGTTGGTCAAAACGTGGTGAGACGACAACTATTGAAGGCAGTAATTTCTGTAGATACAGTTATGAGATTCAGCATTCCTATTCGTCACGGTTAATCACCTTAAGAAGGCCAGAGGATGATTTGGTCGAAATGTGTTGAAACAACAACAATTACGAAGATGAAGATAACAGTCCGCAAAAAAAGAATAAATACGTTTTCTTTGCTTTTTCTTATATTTAAATTTTTTTAAATTTTGACAAATGCATATATTGTTTTATTTAAGGAGAAGACTATAGGCATTCGACTGAATCAAAAAATAATAAGAAATACATAAAAAACAAAAAGCAAACAAAAAAATTATGTTTCGTAATTGATTCTGCTTTTGATCATTGCAATGTAACTCACAAGAATATATGCTCTGAAGCTGGAAACACAATTACATTGAGCTTTTTATTTGTAACAACTTGGACTATATTATAAGGAAAAAAAAATTTATAAACTCAAATGATATATAAAAATATATATATATATATATAAATACTCACACACACACACACACACACACACACACGCACACACACACACATATATATATACTGTGTATTTGGGCAGCATGTTTTCATTCAGACAAATATTGTAAAATAGTAGTGTTTTTGTTTAATGATCTTTTTTGTAATTTTTCCGTTTTTCGAATGATTATTCCTATGTCTCGGTTGAATTTGTGTAGAAAAGTTCTGTAATCGTTTTTGTCTGGGTTTTTTTTTTTTTTTTTGCAAATACTTTCAACTGATTTTCTTCAGTTGTTTTCAGGCATTTTTGATTACTGTTTCGTTTAAAATCGAGTCGCTTTAGTATGCTCCAGTTCAAATTACATTTAAATTTCTTGAACTAGTTAAGCGTCTCGTGTGTAAAAAAAAAATATGTTTTAACATGTTGAGAACGTGGCTAAAATAAATATACAATGGTTTAAAAGTGTGATTTGCAAAATGGTATGGAATTTACAGTTCTTCCCTTTTTAATTTAAAGTTAAACCATTGTACGTTTA